>NC_138576.1:54224131-54456631 GCF_964289735.1 Phaethon aethereus | reverse complement strand
GTTTTCTATGACATCAATCCATCTAACTTCGGAGCCTAATTCAAGCATAACTTCATTGAAATCTTCAATGCCTGTGCCAGGAGAAGTAGGGGTCATGTAGTTTGGTTAAGATAATTGTCTTTGCTGAAAAACAAAACAAACCACACCTATTTTATAGTTGCATACCTATTAGGAAGGTACAGTGGCACATGTGTTTTTGATCAAGGTTACAGTAGCATATCCTCAAACTTCTGTATTCATGGGATGAATGGATGTCACCCTGATATGTTCCTGTGTCTTAAGATGTATCCACAAAAGACAGAGCCAAGGATGTGCTGACCAATGTGAATGTTATGTTTGCTATTCGCTTTCCCAGAACAGCCTGTAAGAAACAGGGCTCAACGTGAATTCTTTTTCTTGGGGGTGGTAACGTCATTTTTGTGAATGGTTTTGAGGTTTCTCATGTTTGTTTGTCATTATTCTTCTTGTCTGGATTTTTTTCGGTAGGACTCTGGTATAGCACAACCACTGACAACCAGTGTCCCAGATTCATCTAGCATCACTAACTTTGTGGGAAGTGGCAGTAGAAGATGTACTGTAGATTTGTTCCACTCGCACAAGTACTATCACAGACAGAGAAATCCACATGAAAAATAATTTCTGCAACTTGATCATTCTCAAATGTGAAAATTAAAAATAGGAGAGGGAGGATGAAGAGGAGTTGATGTTTAAGCACCTTCTATATCTGGTCAGCAACAACTATGTGTCTTAGAAACAGCAATATTGTGTTATCTTTATATGACTAAAATTATAGCTCCATGGCATAGTAATATTTTAAATGTTTAACAAAAAATTCTGTGCCCAAATGTGTTCTACGAGAAAAAATAGAAATAAATTTTTAAAAAAACAAAAGTTTAAAGTAGCTACAAGTTTTGAAAACCCCCAACTCACCACATTCTTTAATAGCCTGGAATATAGTACTAAGTGAACAGGCATATCATTGACTAACCAAGTGACAGCAGTGGAATAAGAACTTTTTTTTCTCAATTTCTAATAAAAATGCCTGTTGTTTATTCATTTTTCAGTAACAAATATTTTCCACAAAGTTCAGATTTCACTATGAAAGCAGAAATCATCTCCCTGATTATCTCAATTTTCTAGCTACAAAGCTAATGTGTCCAGAATTAAGAGAGTGTTATTAGAGTTGTGGGACACAGTGAAATAATAATTTAAAAAATTACATACATTAACATGTTCAATGGACATATCCAAAATTTTCCTCTTGTACAGGTTCATTATAAAAGACATTGACCATATCTGAAAGCACTGAGAGACATGAACAAGTATTGAAAGAAATAGGGGAGTACAGGTCATAAAGGTTATAAAGCCTGAAGAATTCGTCAGAGAATTACAAGACATAAATCTGCCCAAGTTTCAGAAAACTAGAAAGAATTATTTATCTGATGAACTCTTTATTGTGAAATACGTTTGTACTTGAAGCACATTTCCAGATCTCATCATCTGCTAATACTTCAGCTATTTGTCCTTCTTTTATTTTTTGTCTAAGTCAACTCAACATGTTGTTTATAATGGCTGACAGTCTCTGTGTTAAATGTACGCTACATCCCTCCAAAATTTGCTTTTATCTTTTACACAAAATAAAGCTGCTCTTATTACAGCCTCTAATGGTTGTAAGCCAGAGCTCAGAACCAGGACTTCTCCTGCATCTTCTTTGACCGGCTTCTCTGTTCATCCTCCCTTGTGACTCATTTCTCCATAACCTCATAACAAAATCAAATACAATTATTTTCTTAGTATGGATGACTCCCAGATGTGTACTCTAGACTAATCTGCTTCTCTCTAGACCAAGAACCACTCAAGAAGATAGTTAAAATTGTTTCATCATCTCCTGTCCCACACCTTCCCTTGATAATATTTCCATTGTTAACTTTTCTGATCCATAGCCTGATAGACCACTCCAACACAGACCTTTCTGTAGGTCTTTCTGTCTCGGCTTTCCCTAAATACTACAGTCCCTATCAGACAAAATATGCCTAAGAACTTTCCTGTGTAAACATCCAACTAAAACATGCAACTTCTCCAAACTCAGATGATCATTTTTTCATCTTGTCTTTTCTTCTCTTCCTTGATAAATATCATGTCAGATCCATTCTGACATTCTTCCAGATGTCTGGAGGCTTACCAATGTGATGTCCATCTACAAGAAGGGCTGGAAGAAGGATCCAGGGCACTACAGGCCTGTCAGCCTGACCTCCGTACCAGGGAAGATTATGGAGTGGTTCATCTTGAGGGTGCTCACAGGGCATGTGAAGGTCAACCAAGGGATCAGGCCCAGCTAGCATGGGTTCATGAAAGGCAAGTCCTGCTTGACCAACCTGATTTCCTTCTATGACCAGGTGACCCGCCTAGTGGATGAGGGAAAGACTGTGGATGTTGTCTACCTGGACTCTAGTAAAGCTTTTGACAGCGTCTCCCACAGCATTCTCCTGGAGAAACTGGTGGCTCGTGGCTTAGACAGGTTTACTCTTCGCTGGGTAAAGAACTGGCTGGACAGCCAAGCCCAGAGAGCTGTGGTGAATGGCGTTAAATCCAGCTGGCGGCCGGTCACAAGTGGTGTTCCCCAGGGCTCGGTTCTGGGGCCGGCCTTATTCAATATCTTTATTGATGATCTGGATGAGGGGATCGAGTGCTCCCTCAGTAAGTGTGCAGATGACACCAAGTTGAGTGGGAGTGTTGATCTGCTGGAGGGTAGGAGGGCTCTGCAGAGGGATCTGGACAGGCTGGATCGATGGGCAGAGGTCAACTGTATGAGGATTTAATAAGGCCAAGTGTTGGGTCCTGCACTTGGGTCACAACAACCCCATGCAACACTACAGGCTTGGGGAGGAGTGGCTAGAGAGCTGGCCAGCAGAAAGGGACCTGGGGGTGCTGGTTGACAGCCAGCTGAACATGAGCCGGCAGTGTGCCCAGGTGGCCAAGAAGGCCAACAGCGTCCTGGCCTGTACCAGAACTAGTGTGTCCAGCAGGAGTAGGGAAGTGATTGTGCCCCTGTACTCGACACTGGTGAGGCCGCAGCTTGAATCCTGTGTTCAGTTTTGGGCCCCTCTCTACAAGACAGACATTGAGTCACTGGAGCGTGTCAAAAGAAGGGCAACAAAGCTGGTGAGGGGTCTGGAGCCCAAATCTTATGAGGAGCAGCTGAGGGAACTGGTGCTGTTTAGTCTGGAGAAGAGGAGGCTGAGGGGAGACCTTATCGCTCTCTACAACTACCTGAAAGGGGGCTGTAATGAGGTGGGTGTTGGTCTCTCCCAAGTAACTAGCGATAGAACGAGAGGAAATGACGTCAAGTTGCACCAAGGGTGATTTAGACTGCATATTAGGAAAAATTTCTTTACTGAGAGAGTAGTCAAGCATTGGAATAGGCTAGTCAGGGAAGTGGTGCAGTCACCATCCCTGGAAGTATTAAAAAAACATGTGGACATGGCACTTTGGGACATGGTTTAGTGGGCATGGTGGTGTTGGGTTGATGGTTGGACTTGATGATCTTAAAGGCCTTTGACAACCTTGATGTTTCTGTGATTCTGTGATTCTGAATGCTGCAATAAGAAACTTCTTCTGCTATGACCATGTCACATATCTCTGTACATTCCTCCACTGGCTTACGCTTCTCCCTTATCAAACTCAAGCTGTTTGCCTTCACTGCAGAAGCCACTAAGAGCATCTCCACAGAAACCTTATTTTTCACTTCAGACTCTGAGTGCAGATCATATTCCTGTCTAGTCCTTGCAAAGAAGCTGTTGCTCAGAGACTTGGCTGGGCATCGATCTGCTGGTGGGAGGTGTCAAGTGCTTGCCTTTGCATCACTTGCTTTTTTCCTCCTTTTTTTCTCTCATGTATAAAAGTGTCTTTATCCTGACACATGAATTATTCTCACTTTTGTTCTTCGATTCTCCCCAGCATCCTGCCATGGAGGTGAGTGAGTGAGTGACTGGTGGGTGCTTATTTGGTGGCCAGGGTCAACACATGAAATATGTAAAAAAGAGTTTGATTTTTTTTTGAGAATTCCCCTGATATGGCACTATTAGGAACCCTACAATTCACAGCCATTCAGTGGCAATTGTGTAATTCCAACTGTAGGAAAATCTGACATAATTTGAACAAGCTTGTAGTGAAAACATGAGTATGGCAAATCAGAGTCATGAAAACCTTTTCTCACTTTTACTTTCAAACTCTTAGATTTTACAGCATCACATTTTGTTCCTTGACATTTGAAACCTTGAGAATGAACCCATGCCCTGTTTGGAATACACTGGTGGGCTGGGCATAATCCTGTTTTTTTACTTTTTCTTTTTTTTCCTTTACTTTTTGAGAATTCCCTTTGCTGGTAGAAACAGATACTATAAAGTAAATAAATGTTGTAAATGAGAGTGTTCTTTTCCCATCTTCATCACCTAAATGTTAATGCCATAGAAGCACTAAAGAAGATACTTCCAAAAGTATACACATTTGCCCAACTTTAAATTTAAATGAAGAAATGTGTTGTCATTTGAGCAAATTCAGGCACATTCAGTTTCATTGTGGTTTTCCTACACTCTTATTTTTCAAGATTGAGATCTGTTTGCCATAAAATGCGTAGAAATAACAGAAATAACAGAATAAGGAAATAACTTGCAGCATGGTACTGTCTGGATTATCATGCTGGTTAATTCCCTGATGGGTTTAACTTACATTTTCTATACAATGTTATCAAGACAAAAATCAGAGTCAAAATGAACTAGGCTTGAATCAATCAGTAAGATTTCATCACTTGCATAGCAAACAATTTCTGGCAGGTGGCAGGTACTAGAGAGTAAGTATTGAAATTTTTGGCAAACAGTTTGCAAATTAATTGCCAGACTGTGGCCTCAGCTGCCTGGCATAGCTTTTCAAGAGATAAAGCACATTAAAATACAAATTAAATAACAAAATAAAATGAATCCCTGATCTATTGAAGAAATATCACTGGCAACTTAAAACACAAAACATGTCCAAAAGACAACTCAGCAATAGAATCATGAGCATTAACATGGCTCCCTGCATGTACACAGCACAAGAGTCCTGTTAAATGCTACTGTGCTTCTCCATGCAATGCAGAATACTACAATTTTTATATCAGTTTCTGTCTGAACTGGTATAATAAGAATAAATGAATACAATAAATTAAAAAATTATGATGGTTTATTTAATTTTGTCTGACAGTAATCATGATGTTCTGATATCTCAAACTATTGAAGTTGTACAAATATAAGCCTAATACACTGCATTGTGTATGTAAGTAATGTGTTAGTATTTTATTTCAAAAATATTGACACATGTAATTTTTGGTGTCAATATGTGTAATGTCTTATCAAAATCGAACCTTAAGTCTTTGGGGACCTAGCTTTTCTAATCATAAAGATCTTGCCTTTGAGCTTGCACATAAGTTCCCAAAGCCCGTTGCTTTTTCTTGTAGACAATTATAGCATTTTCATTGAAGACACTTCCAGAAAAGAAGTTGTAGACTCTGTGCCTTGGTCTCAAAGACAATTTCTGGTGCAATTTTTCAAACAAGGTCTGTTTGCATATATGATTTGATTCATGTTGTAAGTGCTGATTTCAGGATAAGAAACTGAAATAATGTGGAAGAAAAAACAGAGATAACTTGATCAGAATTGACAAAGAAAATCTTTCTATTATTAAGTCAGAAAACCTGACTTAATAACATTGGGGGAAATGCCATGAATGTAAGAAATATATATCTTTATATCACAAAGAAGTCCAAACTGGTCCAAGATCATTTTGCCAACCATTTTACCATACACACAAAATAGAAGATACAAAGACAAAATGTTTCATGATCTTGACAAAATAGTAGGGAGAAAGCTGCTGGATTATATCAAGGTCATGGTTGCTATGGTCTCTACTTTGGAGGCTGTTTAGCTTTTCTGAATTAAAAAGTCTTTGGCATAAACTGCATTGAATTGAAATCAGGACTCACCCTTCCAGGAGAATGTGCTAATTACGAGACCCCATACGCAAGGGTCTTTGCTCTCCAGTAGGCCCCCAAAATCTCTCCATCCTTTTGCAGGACAGATAGAAAGTAAATGCAATCCAGTGGTGCATTGTATCCACTTCTGAGGGGTTTTCCTGTTCAGGAAAAGGGGACCGAAGACCTCAGTCACCCACTGTCTAACCACCAGGCTGTAATGAAAATTATGTGACTTTTCTCCATTTTTCTTCAGGTACCTAAACACATAAAAGAGCTTTTGTCTATCAGTTCCAGTCCTAAAGAGTGACCAAGGCCACAGGCCAGTGCTTCAGTCTGAGGAAGTAACCCAGAACATTCTTCCCCGTGGCATTCCTGTTGGTTGGCATAGGCTTTCGTCTCTTGGTATGCTGGACATCGTGTATCCCGTTGTAAAGTTCTTCTGTTCATGTAACTGTCTTGTGCTGCTCTGTGAGTTACAGAAGGAATCAAAGGTGCCCCAATGTATTGATTGCCAGATTGGGGATCAGAACACATACACACCTTTGTGAATTCAATGGATCCAAGCATAAAATCTAAGTTTATTGCAAGGAGGTTGTATATCTTTTTCCACCTCAAAATCTTTGAAGAAATTCTAGCCTAAATTAATGTTTTGTGGGAAAATGAGATTGAGTTTTGAACTCAGTTGGAAGGGATCTTTAGTGATGGCAGTGGTGGTGACAGAGCTTGAATCAGGAGGTCTGTATTATGCAAGGTGACGTACACAATCATAGGACAACTCAGTATCTATGCTAAGGATCTGTTATACTTGGAAGTGATGACAAGCAGTGTTGTCTATCATGTCAAGCCATATCATGTGATACCTATTATGCTTTGGAAAAGCATGAATTTATTTCAAATTCAACCTTATAATTAAAGTGGTTTCTTTTATGTCCTTGAGTTGAACTTTGTATTTAATGTTGTTCCATCCTCTACAACTCAAGGTTCTTAGAGAAAAAACATAACGTTTTTTAATATCTCTACCTTTAAAGCACAGACAAGTGTCCAGGGGATGAAAGGACCTATTAAAAAATACGCCAAATTTAAATCTGTTTGAAAGAAAAAGACAATATATTGTCAGATATATTTAATGGCTTGGGAGTCATTTGGGTCTTGCTGAATAGAAGGGTAACTGGCTGCATAGGATAACAATACTGGTTTTGTCTAAGTTTCAGTATTTATTTCTGCATGTTTCTCATTGTCTGATTGGGTGAGTGGGTACTAATTTCATGGCTAGCTAAAACTCAGTTTAACAAAGCACTTAAGTGTTCACTTAGCAGTAAGCACTTGGGTAATGCCATTGATTATGTCAAAGGAATTATATGAATGTTTAAAGCTGAGATTGTTTTCCGCTCAGCTTTGCTGAATGGTGCCAAATTTTCCATGATCAAGCTTCAATTATTCATAATCACTGTTATTCAACAAAATAGAGAACAATGTGCACAATTCAAAGTAAGTTCTGGAATTTCCCTGACACAAAATTAATAGTCTTTATAAAACTAGGTTTCACTAACACACCTCAGAATAATTTTTTAAAATAATTTACTTAAAAGGTTATGGATGTCTATACCTCTATTCTGGAACAGTTTAAATCTTCCTTATAATGGCCAACCTTACAGCAAAGTACAGAGCATTTTCAATTTTTAATATTGGAATTGTGTTGTGAGGATATGTAGTAGAGATATCAGAATCAAGATCTACTGAAATGTTGCTGAGAACAGAGAAGTCTATTTACTGACAAGGAATCATGAATTCTCAGCATTTTCAACATCAGTACATTTCAAATATGCTACGAAGTCCAGTGAAATCAGTGGAAAATATTCATTATATTTAAGTAGCTATTACCTGTATTTAGGTGGATAAGAATTCTTTTTAAAGGATTTTAAATTTTTTATAACCTCTTTTATAACCAGTTTTCTTTTAATAGATATTCTGTGCCTTGATGATCATTGGCTGCCCAAGACAAAATGTTAGTATAATATCATGTAACTTTTGCTAACCCTTAGTGCTGCTCTTATCCTTTCTGAAAACTTGGTGCGTTTTCCTTTCTATCAGAAAAAATATGTCTGATAATTGGATCAAGCAGACGAGGAAGCATTTCCCAATTTAATCAGGCTTTTTTTTCTAGTGGAATTCAATGATATTTTTGTATTTGTAACATCAAGAAGAGCTACAAAACACACCCAAGGAGTCTGAGGCTTAGATGTTAACTCAGTCAGAAGGCAGTCATCTTCATTCCACACACCAAACTGCTGGGATTTTTTCAGGTTATGATAGAATAAGATGATTTCAATATTGCAACACTAGATGTCATCACACCATGGTACGACATGGTGAAATGGTATTTAAGCTCTTATCAGAATACAGATGAGTAAATAATTAAAAATTAATAATATATTCACTGGATTTTGCCATTTTTATTTGGTCTATGAAATATTCCAAAGCAGATTAAAAAGCTCTCTAAATTATTCCTGACCAGAAATTATTTGTAAGTTTCTTCCCATTTTGTATCCTATCAAATGAATTTGAACTGTTTATTGTGAACTTCAAAATTCACAATTAGTCATTGATTAAAGAGTATTACTTCTGTTCCCAATTTATTTAGCAATAGTGTAAAATAATGAGCTACAAAACCAAAAGAAAATCAGAGCTGGTAAAAATGGAGGCCTGTTACTAAATTAAATTTTCCAGTAAAACACCAGTTAAAATTTTAAATTCTTTAAAAAAGTATTTCAAACATAAGTAAATATGGCAAAATTGTTCTTTTATGTTAGTTATTTAGCTTTCTGTAAAATGTAAACAAACAAACAAAACAATATTCCTTGAAATCAACTTCAAATAGTAGAGTAAAAAGTAGATTTTGAGCTATGAGTGAATTTTTAAAAAATATTACCCTTCAGTTTTGCATTTTTCAGCATAATTGAATACCATAATTAATGCTTTCCTGCATATATGTTTGTGTGACTTTGTTAGAAATTGCTTTGCTTACACCAGGCCTTGTACCGAGCTGCTGTGAATTTAGATCTTTTAAGTTTTATGTGTTGATCATGTGAAAAACACAATGTACTTTATAAACTATTTCTTGCTATGAGCTCAGGTGATATCACAGATGTTCTCCAGTCCCTGGAACAGCTACATTTTGGTCTAGGTAATAGGATGTGCAGTCTGCTTAATAATTCTTATTTTCAAACTTTCTGCCACTCAGAGCCATACTTTCTGGTACTCTGAAAGCACAGAAAATCTCCAGGGACTTTCAGCTACCTCCTGTCTCTTCTCCTCACTCTTCGTCACTTCTCTACTACTTCATGTTCTTGTGTAGCACACCAGAAGGGAAAACTCCATAACTTCATAAATTTAGGCAAATGCAAACATGAAAGCTAATAAAACAAAAATAAGAAGGAAAATCTACTAAATTACATCTACTTTAAAAGCAACTACAGGTTCTTCCTATCAGTTTTTGATTATTCAGGTAATTGGCACTTCTGAAATGAATTTGTAAATACCAATATGTCCGTTGAACTCAGTATTTTATCCAAGGAGTCTTTAACACTAAATGTAATGCCAGTATGAGTAAAGGAAACTGAACCTTTGACTAACACCCCCAAGGATTATAGAGCAAGGCTCACTCACATTTTTCTACTGATAGCCTAATTCGCACCAAGTTTTGTTCTGCAAAACAAAATGTTAAGAAATGGTCCCAGCCTAAACCAGACCATGAGGACTAAGGTGTTTTCCAGTTAGGTCCCACATTTCCTGAATGACTGGTCTACCAACAACTCTGTTTTAAAAGAAAAAGCAACCTTCTCAAATAGAGGTGCCTGAACCTCAGGAAAGGATTTCAGATCATGAATGCCAGTCTCACTGAGAATTTCACAGCAGTGACATCCAGGCACGCTGTTCTTATTGGCATTTCCCATTGGTCACTTCATTCTCATGCATTTCAATGCTGAAGTGTACTACCATGCTTAAGATCCTTATATAAAGGATGCACAGAAAAGATACAGCACATTTTAGATGGCTTGCTGTCACTTAGTATGCTCACTTCATACATTTCCCTTACTAGGCTAAGATTCCCTTCTTGCTCACTGGAATTAAAAAATTATTCTAATTTTTTTTTTAATTGTCAATGGCCAATTTATTTTTAAACTTAAATGATATTTTAGATTAGTCTAAATATTTTAGTTAGTCATAATTTTAACCATTCACATTTATTGTGGTTACTGACTTCATTATCTGGGTTTTAAAATTATGAAATGTTATTGGCTGCCTGATTTTGATTTTTTTATTATTATATTCTGTGGATTTATTTGTGTATATTACATTTTTGCCAATGCACCATCATTTAACTGTCCCTACTCTGGCACTTTTTCATATTACACTAATATTACTAGACAGTGCAACCTGATTTCTTTTAAAGGAACCACAGATGCAGAGCACTGTTCCCCAGAGCTCTGGGCTCTCAAGACCTGCTTGCATTAGCTTATGATCTTGTGACTAGTCACTTCTTGGGCTGAAATCAGTGCGAGTGTGGGCTAGTGTTCATTGCTGCTGTTGTTGACTGCTTGCTCTGCTCTGCTGATTCCTTAACCAGTGCGTTCTGTTGGGGATGGCATGAGGAAGGCAGTTACCTTGGAGAAGATTCAAAAGGCAGAGGCAGGGTTTCTTGAAATAGATTTTGATACGTCTTTTTGCAACCTAGGGAAGGGAAATATAATGATTCACTGTGATTTGCTCATTATCCTGGAATAGTGTGTCAGAGAACAGTAAGAAAGTAAGAAAACTATACCATTATATTTCAAAGAAGTATTGCAACATTAAAGCCAACTTGCTGTTATTTTAATGAAAAAAACCCTTCAAATTCTACTTCATAATTATTCAGAAGATCTTGCAACAGCAGCTAAGGTATGGTATATATTTAATGCTATTATTACAATATTATCCACAAATAAATCAGAGTGAAGAAATGAAGAAGTTCTCTGCCTATTTCTAGCAACATCTTCTATCAAGTTAATAAGCAAAATGAGAAAGAATCTGATTGTTTGTAGCAAGCCATATATTCCTTTATATTTTGATAACATTTCAATGAAAGTACATTTTTATTAATTCATCTGCTATTAGAAGTCACTTAATAAACATTTTATTCAAATGTGAATAGAGAGCAAGTGCGCTAGCTGCTTAAAGTCTTGATGATTTGGAACCTAATTGCCTAAATCCTGCAAATTTTTTACTATTCCAGTAACTGTTCATGAAGCTGCTTATAAATAATTAATTTAATGTGTTTCAATTTCAGGGATGCAAAGTTGTGTTATTTATTGATCTTCTAGACATATACCGTTGATCCTAATCATCATGTAGGGGCACAATTGCCTTTATGGTGATGAGGTATAGAAGCTAATTCTCTCACTACTACTATAAAAAGAGAACAGCCATTTTATCAGTCTGAAACTTACACTCTTTTGCAATAACAATTTGTAACTATCTGCCATTAAACTCTCCTTCTGCTTTTGAGCTTTGACAGATTTTTGGAAAGCTGGATGACAGTCATATGAACTCTTAAAATAGCTGAAGGGTGAGAAAAAACATTGAGCCCAATCCTGTCATGGAAACTGTGTGGGTGTAAGGATCTAGCAGGCTATTACAACCCACCTCTGTCTGCAAGAGGTTTTAAATGACACAAGCACTGACAGAAGGCAGAAAAGAATCAATTCATAGCAAGAAATTTTTACTCATGATAAAATTCAGAATGACACCCAGGTTTTGTAGGTACCTCGTGTTTGAAATATAAGAGAACATCTTTATAAGCGCTTCTGCTCATGCTGGTATTGTATACACAGACCTAACCCTCAAGGAGTTTCCAGTCTGATTTCATTTCATGCACTGTTTCAGCTCTACAGCTATCATTCTAGTCAAGCAGAAAAATAGTTTTATTGTGTCTTTAACTATTTTCATATTGCAGGACTGATACATCATAAAATATTTTTGTAACAATTGTTTCACCTGCCTTCTTCCAGGGAGTTTAACAGATGACAAATTTATGGATGCAATTCTGCTGCCTTTCTTGCTATTATTTAATAAATGTCTGCTGATGGGTTTTGATTTCATCTATGAATCCTTTACCTTGAGAGACTTGAGATCACATATGCCTCCTGTCATTTGCCAGTGAAAGGAGTGTGAAGAGGCATATTTTCATATTAAGTTCCTCTGACATAAAACTAGCTGAATTATTTATTTGTTTATAAAAGAAAGAAAGAAAAGATCATTTGATTTAGGTCCTACAAGTTTTCCCCATAGACCTGGTCTATAAATGAGAATCATTTTTCTTGCAAAAAAAAATCCATGGAAAAAATTATTAGCTGTTTTTAATCTTTTAATTCAATTTTAAATGCCTATGAAATGTATAATCAAAACTGCAAATATGTCCAGCTCACTCTTTTGTAGGTTGAGTTCCTCATTAACATACTATTCTACAATTACTGTTATTCTACTTGCTTTTTATCACATTAATTTTTGTCTTCATCTCAACAGTAAGGCCTATAAACTTTTCGGGACTTCTTTGTTTATATTTAACTTTTTCCAAGTCAAAAAAGGAGGTACTGATCATATATCATGTATACACACATAAGGCATACAGATGTAAGGTAAACAGTAATAATTGTATTGCATGAAGTAATTTTATTTTTATAGTGTATTTATGTACCTCTATTAATCCATCTTTTTCCAGGTAATAAACCAATCCATTGGTCAAATGCAATGGAAAATGCAATATTACTGCATCACACTATTCAAATGTACAAGTGTTAAGAGCGACAGAGAACTCACTGTCATATCATATGTGTGGGATATATGTAGAGAGCATCTCTCTTTTGGTCCCATTAGGTACCTCTATAACATTTCTGGAGTGTCCTGACAGAGATTAGGCAGCAACCCAGCTTCAGTTAGCTATATTTCTGAGTTCGAGGCTGCTCAGGTATGGAGATAGGGTGGAGCACACTATTGAAGAAAACTTGAAGAAAACAAGTGTCTCATCCATTGAAATTGGATCCACATCAAGGGATTGGAGAGATTAATTTTTGCACTTGTCTCAAAATCTCTGTGACTCCTGTTTTAGGTACCCATAGCCATTCCTTTACCTGTTTCCGCTGTGGTAATGGAGTCTAATCCATCCTAATTCCAATAGTAGCAATCTTCATAATTTTCCTCATTTAATTATGGTCACTGTAAAACCTTTCTTTACCTCCTTGAAGGTTACTACATAGCTCTTTTGATTGATAGATTTCCTCATATTTTCTACAAATAAGGTGGGATGATTTCTGCTAGAACATGAAAGACATAATTGGCCAACTACCCATTTATTTAAAAGTGTTTGGTAGGGTTTTTTTGCTTTTCCTTTTCCAGGCGAAAGTAAATTTCATCCTTCTTTGCTATGAAGGGTCAGCTATTACTCGAGGGAAAACAAGTACCAAATGGAACAGGGCAGCCTTAAGCTTTAATATTTCAATGAAAATGTGCTGGGTCAATGAATACCTCAGCCGAAAGTATTCCTTCTTAGATTGCTCATAGGATTTGAACACAAAAGAGACAAAGAAATAATATAATAAATTATATAATAATTAAAAAAAACCCTGAGAAAATAGCAAGAAGGAAAAAGAAGAACAAGAAGTAGTCTTATCAAAACAGCAGAGGGAAAAACTTCCCAAGGAATATTTAGAACTATATCAGACCTTTGAGTGTAGCATGCAGAAAGAGAAATTAACTAATTAAAATTTGATCATGCTAAATTCTAAGAGATCTAATTTTTCACTTTTCTTTAAGTGGAGCTAAAAACAAAGTTAAGGTTTCTGCAACTCTCACATCAGAAATATGTGAGAATACACTGTAGCAGTGAAGAACTTAACCTACTGCTATGACGGCGCCCATGAGCTTTAGTGTGGAACAGAATGGGTAAGCCAGGTAAATACACAAATATGATTTTGACAGTGAAATGAGAGACTTAAGCATTGCCTTCTCAAAAGGACCAAACTGAATGCTCTATACTTTCCTGTTTATTTTGCTATTCTCTACTTCTTTCCCTATTCCCTGTTTTTTTTACTGTGAGGCTGGGATTTATTTAAATGCTCTGAGATTCCAGGATGGAAGAAATCCTAGTAATACAACTAACGTGGACACTATCCTTTTATGGGAATGTTCTTCATCTTTGCTTCCAGGACAAAAAAAAAGTTCTTCAGGCCTACTCTTGCATCTCTAATCATGCTTGATACAAGCAATATGTGTAGACTTACACCAAGAATAAATGAGCCATAAAGAATAGGAATATGAGAATATGTCTCTTGAAGAAAGTGTGGCTCACTGCCTTTTGGATGCTATTGCTGACAAGTGGATATATTTTTACTCACCACTGCATAATCAGTGTAAGATGCAATAGCATGTTTTAGTCAAATTCCATGTTCTGTGGCTCATTTTGTATTTCTCCCTTCTTAGCCATTTTCCTTCTGTGTCTGCATCTCATGTTCAGGACTGCTGCATGGCCAAGAGAACAGACTCAGTAACATCCAAGGCTGATATATCCATGCTGCACTTGTGCCATAGCTTCATCTTTACAACTAGGCCAACTGCCTGATGGAGTAGCAATAATGCCACCAGTTTACATTGAAAGTTCCTGCTACCTTAATGAGACTAAAAGAAAAAAATCAGCTAACAGTGGCTTTGTCTGTTTGCCAGATAATGTAAGGAGCAGTTTATGAACTCTGTGGGAGCTGACACTACAAAGCCGTGCCTTGCACAGCCTGTACTGAGCCATGTTGTCTGTTGATGTAATCACCATGCCAGAACTAATTTAGCCTAGAATGACATTTTCTAGATAAGGCTATTGCAAAGTTCCGTAAAGAAGACCAAACTACGCCAGATCAGAAAACCTCACGGCCTAAATGTCTTTACATACAGAAGAACAGGTCTTGCCCACTTTTCTGAAGCACAGTAAGTGTAGTTTTTGCTTCCAGCTCTGAAGAAAGAAATTGGAACAATACAATCTGCGCAAGCTGAATTATAATATGAACACAACTATTATTTAAGAATGTTGTATTCTTAGTTTACCCTTTGCCCTTACACGATGGCAGATTATGGCCTGGGCATTTAAAATGCACAGGGCTGGTGGGAGATTTTAATATTTTAAGACATGAAATCATTAATTTTGCAAACAGTCAAGGCTGAAGGGAACTTATCAGTTAAAAAAACTTGTAGCAGTGTCTATGTGAAAAAAATATGGTGCATTTGCTCTTCCACCCTGTCAGTTTGATTGTTCATCAATTGTCTGGGAAGCTTGCGCTGATGCAAGAAAGGGACTTTGTAAAAGCGTAGAAACAGAATGTGAGTAAGCAATGCTTGGATTATAGACTAGGCTGGTAATGCATAACAAAGCCAAAATTGCAATATTTGCATTGCAATATACACATATATATACACATGTGTTCGTGTAGAAGTAGGAAAAAAACCACTCCTCAGCTGACTACTTACCAATGTGTTATTCTATAGTGGGAATGATACAGTTTTAAAGTCTTAAAAAATCCGTATAATTTTTATTGATATAAATTTTAGAGGAGACAGTAGGGAATTCAAGGGTAGTATTATTTTTGAAGTGATATCGGACAAAACTCAGGTAAATTTATGTAGTGCAACTTTACCTTTAAATTATTATCCAGTATGCAAATATAACAAACAAACAAATCTGCTCAGCAGAGGGGCAAAATCAGTTTCACTGGAATCAACATTTTCAGTTTTGTGAGAATGAGATAAATGGAATGAAATATGGACTCTCTTAGACTTAATATGTTACTAAATGAGCTCCAGATTTGTTTGTTTCTTATAAAGAAAGGAAAAGGAAAAGGAAAAGGAAAAGGAAAAGGAAAAGGAAAAGGAAAAGGGAAAAAGGGAAAAAGGGAAAAAAGGAAAAGGAAAAGGAAAGGAAAAAGGAAAAAGGAAAAAGGAAAAAAGAAAAAGGAAAAAGGAAAAAGGAAGAAGGAAGAAGGAAAGAGGAAAAAGGGCGAGGGAGGGGAGAGGGAGAGGGAGAGGGAGAGGGAAAGGGAGAGGAAGAAGAAAAGGAAGAAGAAGAAGAAGAAAAAAAAGAAAAAGACAAAGAAAAAGACAAAGAAAAAGACAAAGACAAAGACAAAGAAAAAGAAAAAGAAAAAGAAAAAGAAAAAGAAAAAGAAAAAGACAAAGACAAAGACAAAGAAAAAGAAAAAGAAAAAGAAAAAGACAAAGACAAAGACAAAGACAAAGAAAAAGAAAAAAAGAAAAAGACAAAGAAAAAGAAAAAGAAAAAGACAAAGACAAAGACAAAGACAAAGAAAAAGAAAAAAGAAAAAGACAAAGAAAAAGAAAAAGAAAAAGACAAAGAAAAAGAAAAAGAAAAAGACAAAGACAAAGAAAAAGAAAAAGAAAAAGAAAAAGACAAAGAAAAAGACAAAGAAAAAGACAAAGAAAAGAAAAAGAA
The DNA here is from genome assembly GCF_964289735.1 of Phaethon aethereus. Taxonomy (NCBI): domain Eukaryota; kingdom Metazoa; phylum Chordata; class Aves; order Phaethontiformes; family Phaethontidae; genus Phaethon; species Phaethon aethereus. The sequence continues at coordinate 54,440,099 of NC_138576.1, read as the reverse complement.
AAAGACAAAGAAAAAGACAAAGAAAAGAAAAAGAAAAAGACAAAGAAAAAGACAAAGAAAAAAGACAAAGACAAAGACAAAGACAAAGACAAAGAAAAAGAAAAAGAAAAAGAAAAAGAAAAAGAAAAAGAAAAAGAAAAAGAAAAAGACAAAGACAAAGAAAAAGAAAAAGAAAAAGAAGAAAAAAAAGAAAAAGAAAAAGAAAAAGAAAAAGAAAAAGAAAAAGAAAAAGAAAAAGAAAAAGAAAAAGAAAAAGAAAAAGAAAAAGAAAAAGAAAAAGAAAAAGAAAAAGAAAAAGAAAAAGAAAAAGAAAAAGAAAAAGAAAAAGAAAAAGACAAAGAAAAAGAAAAAGAAAAAGAAGAAGAAAAAGAAAAAGAAGAAGAAAAAGAAAAAAGAAGCAAAACATCGGTGGGATCGGGAGCTGGTGTTTTTTTTGTGGAAGGAGATTGGTCCTTGAATATTCCATAAGACACTTCAGAGTTATCAAAGAAAGACTAAAATATATTTTTGGCCCTCCTTCTTTCGTATAACTTACAGTATTAGTTTGAACTAGGAGAACCTTTTCAATTAATCTTATTCCAAAACCATGCATATTTCAGGTATACATTGATCAGCATTCCAGATCAGATATTTCATTCTTTAAATAACCCTTCATGGTATTTAGTTGTTATTCAGAGATAAGGATATTGTGACTTACTGATTTATTTTTTTCAAATATCATAACTCATAAAGCCTCTCTTTTTTTTAGGTGTCAGAATATTCATGAGCCAGACTTGATGATCGTCTTATTCAATATCTTTATTCACAATATTCACGCAAAAAAATGTTTACAAACTGTTAGATGTAACAATACACAATTCACAATGTTAGGTCAGCTAAGTTACACTGTATTCTTTCTCACTCCTAGCAACATGTTGGAATAAATAAAACCAAGAGTCAGCAGTCTTTTAAAGGTGGTGTGGCTGACTGCAATACTGAGTCTTCTGGGTTGCAGATCTGACATCTTACAAATGAGAGGCTCTCAGCCTCTATCTAATGTAAAGTTCTGTCATCATTCATTTTATGTCATTTGTCCAGGTCCTTTCTTACAGATTTCTGAGGTTGTATAAGATTTTACTTCTACATGAATGAACAATAACACTGCTTAAAATATGTGGAACTGAGGATTCACGAATAGAACTGGAGTTATGTAAATAATTTATTTTATAGAGTATGTAATAAATCCTACGAATAATGACAAATTAAACTCTGTATTTCTTTGTATAAATAGTAGCAAAGAATTGTTTTGTTTTCTTATTTAGACACTGTAGTTGTAAATTTTTGTGAGCCATCTTCATGGATTTTCAAAAGGACATGTTGATATCAAAAGAGTTTGTATGGCTTTGTAACACAAGTTTACTGATTGTCATGAAAAGACAATTTGAGGACTCATTCCTAGTTTTCCCTAATATCAGTCGAGAGCTTTGCTCTTAGATTTGGCTCAGGATTAAACATAGTATACAGTAGAACAGAAACCCAGCTTGTTAGTCACTTGTAGTCAAAAACAGAGATTCCAAACAGGAGAAATTTCTGGTTCTGTCATCCTGTCACCTAGATTGGCTGAATGTATTTATGAGAACTCTTTAATACAAAATTTGGTTTTTAATATAATATCTCCATTCCACCTCACCCCAAATTGTCTTCTTTCTGTGGTTGTTGTGTTGCTGTTGTCAGAATAGAAAATGCCTGAAAATAATAATAAAGAAGATATTATTTGGAAAACAGCAGTATCTTTGACATCTGAAATAATGTATAGAGAATTGTCTCTATAAATACAAATAGATACAAATTGAAAAATACAGTTCAGTTACATCATATCTCTGTGTCTCTGCCCCACGAGGAAAAACTTTGGCTTCACCTTCTGGGATGCAGTGCTGAGGGATCTCAGGAACTATCACCTTCCATCCTAGGGTCCAACAAATCTGTAACGCCGATTAAGCACAGAAGAAATACTTCTAAAGTGGAAAAGTTATTTCGGTTAATTTTTTTTCAAGCACCCATCCACCCATCTCACACTCCAGTCTATTCCAATTCATAGAGACAAAGTTTTTGAGATTAAAATGTTTGACATAGTAAGAATCCTTGGTGAGGATCTTGTTTCAGGGATTTTAAGAATAAGAGATTCCATTGGCAGAGGAAGGCAGATCTGTGACCCCCTCTCTTTGCAATATCAGACCTTCCTTTAGACATTTCTCAGACCATATGTGGCCTGGACAAGCTTACCCTGGTTTGAAAATCTGAGAGAGATCACAGAACAAAAATATTAGAGTTCAAGCTTAGGTGAGTTAACACTTCCAAAGATCGATTAGCTAGTACTTTGTATGCTGTATAAAGAAGTAATAGTCATAGATCAGGACTGGGAAAAAAATGTGTTAGTTCATTTTCAGTGAATGGGGTTGATAACAGATTTTTAGAAACCTTAGCTGAAACAAACATAGAAAACATTTCCTTGAAAAGGTCAACTGAACATTTTTATTTGAATATGGATTTAATATTTCAGTGGTGTTAATCGATGCCAATATTTTAGTATGCATTTGGGCATGACCCAGTAAAGAGATTCTGGGCTTGTCCATCTTCTGTAACGAAAGATATTATGCTCCTTATGAGCCTTGGCTGCTACAAAATTTGTATCAATTCAGTACACATAACATTTCATTCTGCAAATATATAACATGAGAACAAAGTGAGAGAAATACTAAAAATTAATAGTGACTCAAAGATAAAGAATCCTAAGTTGTTCATGAATAATTAAAGTGGGGAATTGGTGAAATTCGCATGATCATCGGAGGGTGAAGATTTAAATGGTTTTACAAAGCCAGCAGTAAGGGAATATGGTAACCAGTTTTAAAATTTTACCTCACAAATTGCAGAACAAAGATGTTTGGAGTGATTGCTTACATGAGACCACCCTGGACAACCTTTTAATTATCTTAAGAAATAAAACTGTTACTTTTTTTTCCTCTCTATTTAAAGTCCTATAACAAAACAGATAAAATGCCTACCCAGAACACTTGTACAGTGAAATAAAGTAGACAGATTTTTTATATTTGGACACTTTTTCTTAGAGAATATGTGAATTCATGAACTGAACATTTGAGGAAGAAATGTCAAATTAAGACTATTCTGCAAGTACAGGTGCATGACAAATAAATTTTTGTATATTTATCCCATTCATTATTAGTAAATGCATGCATATATATCATACATCATAAATCATATATCATATATATATATACATATTGCACACATGTATAGCATTTTTTTATATATACAGTGCCTATACTTAACATATGAAGCATGAATGTATATGTAGAGAGAAATGTAACTGAGCAGTAGAGATGTAGGTAATACAAGAGAAAACTTACCTTACTCTGGAGTCTCCTTGCTCTTGGTATTTATTTGTCCTCACAACCAACTCTATCCAATGTAACAGCAACCCCAACCTCTGGGTCTACAGGTTATGTGATAGGGCAGGCTATCCACTGCTTTACTTCAGTGACTGGTATTTTTAAGAGACTGTCAATAACTGGAGATGTGGATTATGCCTGTAGAAATACAAAGCAGAGGTAATTCTGTGCATAGTCTGTTTTAGCCTCTTGCCAAATTATTTTATTTTTATCCTTTTGTGTGTGTGTTCATATAAGATCACCAAAGTGATTTTAGGCTATGATTGTCAAAGAAATTTCTATTTCAAGGGAGGATGTTAGGTATAAGAACTAATTACTATGTAAGAAAACTAAATCGAAACAAACTCATTTGCAAAGAACCAACCTCTGCTGTCAAATGATGGCCTCCACTGAATCATCTGTAAGCCATTCCGTTTGAAGTTCACCATGGAATGAAATAACAGACTGGTAAGGGGATTCTGATTTAGCCAAGGATATGCCAAGGATGGTGACTGACATCTGATAAGCAGTAAAGCTGCACTGCACAATGCATAAGAAAGGGACAGTTTAATTTTATGTAGTTTCTTGCATATGTGGTATTTTAAAAGAAGTTTAAAGACCTGTCTCTTCTGACATTACTCTTGACAGAGGCTGACAACAACAGGTTTCACCTGACCTGCCAGCGAATAAGTAATTGAATTGAAAGTGGTTTAAGTTCTTGTAAACACTTGGAAAAAAATTACCTGGAATACAGTGATTGTCTGGCTTTTTGTCAAGGTGAGGAAAAATGGTTTATATGTTTACACTACAATCAAGAACATTTTCATCACTTGTGTAATTCAATGTTATCTTGATGAACTATTCATTGAACTTACCCCAAGAGCACACCCCTCAGTGAAAAAGTTAGTTTCTTTAATGAAGATGTCAGTTGAGATATCATAGAGAAAATCAAGGTGTCTCTCTCTCTTTAAAGTAGTGTAGATTTAACGTTTCTGTGAAGTTTGTTGGAAGAAATGTATGATTCAGAATAAAAATGGTTCAATTACATCAGTCAAAAGTGTAAAACCAAAATCAGACCTGATTTCGGCTTTATAATTAGGAAAACAAAATCAAATTTTTGCTCCAATGAAAACATGACACCCTAAGTTTCATGCCTGAAGCTACTCAAGTAAGCTTTCATCATGGTCCCTTTAGGCCAGCCTTACAGAGCATTTACATAGTGCTTCTATTGATGTAGAGGCCTTTTCTTCTTGTCTGAAATGATAAAAGGATCAATTATGGTATCATTAAAAAACATAGGACAAAAAAATACAGCAGTGCGAGTGCTTAATTGAATATGGTTTGCTGCTGTTGTAAGACATTTGAAACCAGGTCATGTCAAACTACAGAGAAAATAAATTTTCTTGTGGGTAGGTTGGTCAAATGTTTTAGGTATGTTCAGCCCTTGAATACAGGGGATACTTTGACCAAAAAATTCTTTTCATACAGAAATCGCAAATAGAGAACATCTCCATATAACATAACATCTGCAATCTCCTCAGTTCTCATTCTCAGGATGAGAATTTTCTCATTCTATGTTGTTTGCATAATAAGCCTGAAAGTTGCATTTCAGGAGCCACAGAACATTTCCTGGGAGATAGATTATCACACAAGATGATCTCTTGAACATTTTTGATGAGATAATTTCTACATATTTTAAGTAGATTAGACTTTTCCATCCTCCTCTTATCTTCCTCTCATACACATACCTTGCTCTTCACTACAAGACATTTTGGATAGAAGGCTATTCTGGTTTTGTGAGAAAAATGAGAAGAAAAATGTATCTCCATTAATGAAACCTGGTCATAGACTTTTATAGTTTTTGAATAAATTGTTGATATAGGGTGTAACCGTGTATGTGATGCACCCTTTTCATTTACCAGCTTGTCTTCTTAACACAATTTCGTAATGAAATATTCTGAAAAGAGCTTTCTGAGAAAGATTTTTTTTCTGATTGTATATACTATTCTAACATGGTCTAGGTTACTGATAAATGTTTCAACTTTTATGTGAAGAAATGTTAAAGAGGAGTTTTTGCAGCAAAAACTTGCAAAGTTTTAGAGACAAGGAAATGATGGAAAAATGTCATTGCCATAACTGTATATCAAATAGTTCCCTGCTGACTGAAGTAGAAATATACTATTAACTCACTACAATGCAAATATAGCAGATTGATAGTGGACCTATTACATTTATTTTTCAAAATTTTTTGCTTGTCCTGATCCACACATCCATTCTAAATTTCTGTGTGAGATTAAAAATGCTTTACATTATTTGTTGCTAAGCTCCTGTGTATCATATAGGACCTAACAGAAGCTCTTGGAAAAGTTAATGCTGACATTCATATTTATGTACATATACATTGTTTTGCCTTTTTTATTTTACACAGTGATCCAGATGCCAATAAAATGTAAAAGGAAAAAGAAGCTTTCAAGTTATTTATTTGGGAACAGATTGTACTGTATTATACATAGCCATATTGTGATTTGTTGATGAGACAGTGTTTTGCACAGGACAGATTCTGATCACTGTTTTCAAACTTTTTCAATATCTTCACTTTCACATTCCACTGTGATGTAACTCAATATACCAAGCTATCGGTACAGTTTTCTTTCCTCCTTGCTCTGGCTGTTTCTCCTTCAGGCTTTGTTAGAATACCAGTAAATTGTAAGGATCCCTGCAAGTTCGTTGTAATGATGTGTTTGCAACAAGAGATTTTCTTTTTGGCTATAGTGTATTAACATTGCCTTGGCATATCTCAGTTTAGCATCTTAATATTCAGACATTTCATTCAGATAATTTTCAGTGAATTTGCTGTAGCAAAATAATTTAAAGACCATAAGTTTACTAACATTAACCTGCAAGAATTCCGTGTCCAGCCCACAAAGAACATCTCATCCTGCAACCATTTTCTTGTTTCAGTCTCATCTCCAGTTCTAGAATGCATGCTTAGAAGTTTACAAAGTTAATTTTCTCATGAAGAATGATTTTTATGACCTCAGCAGTGCATCAGCCAGTTACCTTTTGAAAATTTTCCAAGTCTCAGACAGTTTTCTCCATTCTTGTACTTGTCTAATATGTTGTACAGTTTGGCTGGTTCTCTCATGTATTTAGTTTTTAGGCACCCGGCTTCAGATTGCTTTCTGCTTCTTTAACTGCCTTGATCACAGACTGAAGCTCTTTTGCAGGTGAGCTTATGCATAACACCAGCACTTTTAAAAAAAAAAAAATTATTATAACTCTGAAGAAAAATAGTGTACTATAATAAATTTAATTTAAGAGAACAGTCGTATTTGCCTTAGTCCCTTCCATACTCTGTCACTGGAGACTAATTGACAAGGCATTTTCCCATACTTATTTTGTTTATTTAATTTTATTATTCATAGACAGCTAGAGGTTGGAGGTACTGAGCTATTCTACACGTGAAACATAAGCATTTCTCTATGGAGAAAAATATATGCTTATGCTAAGTAAAAAGATTGAGCTGTCTGATCTAAAAAAAAATCATAAAAAGACCTGTCAGTTTATTTCATATTGCATTGGAGTGAGACAAAAGTAAAGCATGGAGAAAATAACATTTCCAAAAGGTGAACATTTTACTTTTGCAGACATGCAAAACCATGTCACTGGGAATAGTTTCTGTCATAGCACTTGATACAATGTGTCCTTGGTAAATGGACAATTTTTAAAAATGGTAAAAATAGGTCCTTTTTCTCTTTTGTGTTACTTTCTGACATCTGCTTCCCAGACAAAAAGATGCAAAGTTCTGCAAAATACTGGCGTATGTCTTTGTAAAAAAAACCAATTTTGGTAATTTTTTTTGTTGGTTTTGGTTTGATTTGGGTTTTTTTATGTGGGCATTTTACAACTTATTAGGTGCTGTTTATCCAACTTGAATCCAGTGTGTTTAGGTTTTTTGTCTTCAAGTTTTAGACTCTGGTCTCAAGATTAAAAGTGGTAAATTTTTGCTCTGAATTTTTCATCTTAGAACACTGATGATAATGTAATTTTAAAGCCTGATAAAACTTAAGTATGTCTGCAACTGTTTTCTTGGATCAGCACCTTAATTCAGTTCGTAATATGCATAACTACCCTCTATAGCAGTCTGTAGCTGATGACTAGAACAGAAAATCAGATCCTGGGATGAAACATATTCAACTGGTCCAACCTGTCAAACGGCACCAGTGAAATCAATGAAACTACACTGACTAACACCAGCTGAGGATTTGGTTTGTGAGTAATAGGCAATAAAACTACAAATTATAATTCATAAGTAATATGTTCTAGAAACTCTGTACATAATAGTAATCACTGGTATATGTACATCTGGGAATGACTAGGAAAGAAAAAAACAAATCATCTGGAAACTTTTTTGTGGAAAGTGCTTACTAAGGAAAAATGAGGTTTACAGTAAGTCAAACAAAAAAATAAATCCACGTGAAAAGGCACATGTGGGTAGGTAAGCAAATAGCCTTTTTTGGTTTTAGTTTTTCACAGTTACAACTTTAAACACAGTTTGAATTTTAAGGAGTATACTTTTTGATCTCAAAGAACAAGATAAGTCTTCCTGATTCTAGCCAATAGGACAGTATCATACCTGAGCAGAAAGCTCCTTAGGAGCCAGGTATGAGTAGCCATGTGCTTGTCATGGGCTGGTGCCTCATGTTCTTGGGCATGCACTTTCTGCATGAACTGTTTGAATCTGCCTGATTAATGATATGGACCCAACCCTAAAATGATGTGGAGTCCCAATCAAGCCAGTGGTAAGGAAAATTTTTAATCCTTTGATTCAGATGCATATTTTGCTCATTATTTCTTCACTCTGTCAAGTTAGAAGCATGTATTCAAGCACTTAAATCAAATTATGAAATCTAGTTACCCTTGCAGTTTCTCAAGTTATAGCCTCTCTTCCCTTTCCTACCCCATTAAAAAATTCATACCAGTTTTACAGAGGCAACCCTTCAGCCTGAAGCCATAGTCCACTATGACAGGGAGCAATCTGCATGGCTAAACATAGATGTCCAGTGGGATTTTAGGCATTTTAGGAAATCTTACTTGGGTGCCAGCTGCCATTTCAGAAGGCAGTGGTACTGCGCCATAACTTCTTGCCGTGTGATATCTCAGTATCAGGAGCCTACACAATAAGGCCTTGTTAGGTAAGAGGAAAAAATTAATCCCTAAGCTTAAGACCCTTCCGTGAAACCTTTCTACTGTTGATCACATGAACTGTCACTGAGGAAAATTAGCATAACATCTGGTTCAACCTCTGAGGAAATATTTGCAGGCTCCAAATTATATAGGGGTTTTATGTTAAAATTAGTATCTCAAACAATACTGGTAATCAGTCAAGATTACATTGAATAAAGAAATGTGTGTGGTCTTTTGGCTCAAAAATCAAAATTGACCCTAACAAAATTCAGAAGGCTACAGTATGAATACTTCGCATGTTTGTCATTTTGAAGTACACCCCAATGAAGCCACTGAAACTGTGATGGTGTATATTAGAAATGGATGTGTTTGTATGAGAACCCTTTGTGATTCTCTGTTTGCAGATGACACGACTGTGGAGACAAGCAACCACTCAAATATTTGTGTTTGTATCTTTACCAAAATTATGGGATGTGACTTTAGTTATTCGGCTCCTGTCACATCTTATCAACTGCTACAATCTAGTTATATACCCTCTTACGATTTACTGCCTACCCCTATTGGAATGAATCTCATATTGGTGAGAAAACTGTTACAACATGATGACCTGAGTCAACTACTAGAACGCATCCAAAACAATAGACACAGCACTCTGATCACTGTTCACCACAATGCAGCAGAAATACACTGTGTCTTAGAAAGAGTGAAGAAAGATGAGAAGAATGTCACTGGTGGGACACTCTATTTGAGTGGTCTCCAACAACAATGGGAATTCTGAACGGGATGTTACACCTTATCATAATTCTATTAACTCTTGTTATACTATGTCTATTGTCAAACATCATTCTATGCATCAAAACTTGGCGAATGGCACACCAAATGATGTTAGTGCAAAAACCTCTTTGCGTATATAATGTTTAATCTCATCTAATGAAATCCTCACTGACTACAAAGGTTCACCCCCTCAAATAACAACTGGAATATAATTTTACTCTATTTATAGGCACAGAGGCAGGAGGTGACCACACCGCCACTCTGTGAGAAAGAGATGGATTGACTTTAGTGATGGGATGGATTGTGGTGGTTCACCCCCTGCCCCTTTGCCTTGTACCTGGGCTGCTTTAAGTTGCTTGACCAGCCTTGGCCTCTGAACAAAGGGTTTGGCAGTTGAGAACCCCTCAACCGTACCAGGCAGTCTTGTGTAGCCATGGAGGAGAATGGCACTGAGTGTATCAGGGGCATGATTGCCTAAACAAGGTTCAAAACAAGAACAGAACTATGTCAATGAATCAACCATAACAACCCCATGCAACACTACAGGCTTGGGGAGGAGTGGCTGGAGAGCTGCCCAGCAGAAAAGGACCTGTGGGTGCTGGCTGACAGCCAGCTGAACATGAGCCGGCAGTGTGCCCAGGTGGCCAAGAAGGTCAACAGCATCCCGCCCTGTATGAGAACTAGTGTGGCCAGCAGGAGTAGGGAAGTGATCATGCCCCTGTACTTGGCACTGGTGAGGTCACACCTCGAATCCTGTGTTCAGTTTTGGGCCCCTCTCTACAAGAAGGACATTGAGGTGCTTGAGCATGTCCAGAGAAGGGCAATGAAGCTAGTGAGGGGTCTGGAGAACAAGTCTTATGAGGAGTGGCTGAGGGAACTGGTGCTGTTTAGTCTGGAGAAGAGAAGGCTGAGGGGAGACCTTATTGCATTCTACAACTACCTGAAAGGGGGCTGTAGTGAGGTGGGTGTTGGTCTCCTCTCCCAAGTAACTAGTGATAGGACAAGAGGAAATGGCCTCAAGTTGCGCCAGGGGAGGTTTAGATTGGATATTAGGAAAAATTTCTTTACTGAGAGGGTGGTCAGGCATTGGAATAGGCTGCCCAGGGAGGTGGTAGAGTTACCATCACTGGAAGTATTCAAAAAATGCATGGACATGGCATTTCAGGACAAGGTTTAGTGGGCATGGTTGTGTTGGGTTGATGGTTGGACTTGATGATCTTAAAGGTCTTTTCCAACCTTAATGATTCTGTGATTCTGTAATTATCCCCAGGCAATCCTGGCAGTGGTACCATTAAAACTTGAGAAATCACCTGCCTGGATTGTGGAAATTCACTGATGCCTGAAGTCAGTCATCTCCCAGTCCTATAAATAGTGGTCCCAAATGAGAACCTTTGAGTTCTCCTGAACTGCAGAAGGCTGCGACCAACACTTCCCTCTGAGCGGGACACCTCTCAGAGTCTGTGAACCCTCAAGTTCGCAATCAACTCAGAGGCTTGACTGTGCACCCACTGAGCGATGCGAAGTATTCAATGTGAGTATTTGGCTGAATTCGAGGGGGATATTTAAAAGGTACCTTCGTACATATCTCTTTTTTCTCTACAGCTCTTTATGCATTTCTATTTCTACACCAATATGTGTGTGCGACTAAGGAATTTTAGTAAGTTTGAATTGATTATGCTGCTAATTTTTATATGATACTGTGATTTATCTCAATATCATTAGTGAATTTAATTGCTGTTGCTTTGTATTAGATTGTTGCCATCCTAAAGTTGCACTTAACACAACACGTATCACTACACCCGAATTCCCAATATCCTAATGCTTTAATCATAAACCACTGACCAAATCTGGGACTAGGAGTGGATTCAGCTGCACCTACACTCCTCTCTGAGAAGGAGTTTAGAAAGCAAGGGGGTCCACTCTGAACCTCACGACTCAATGGGAGGGCATTCCTTTACTTTCCTTACTTAACTTTAGTCATAAACCGTTGACCAAGTCTGGGACTAAGGGTGGATTTTGGTCCACTCTGAACCTCGTGACTCAACAGGAGGGTGTCCCTCATTTTCTTTTCCTTTTCCAAATTCTTAGACATAAACCGTTGACTAAGTCTGGGACTAGGGGTGGATTTCAGTCCACTCTGAACCTCATGACTCAACGGGAAGGTCTCCCCTACTTTCCCTCCTCAATATACACATTATCTCGATTCAATACACAAGTAAATCATTCCAATTTAATTGTAACTTGGTTTCTTTCTGTATACCTTTTCCATGTTGAATAAGTAATAGAGTGGACCTTGCCACTGAATTCTGTTAAGTTGTGCTTTTACAAACTTATATTAAAATAATTCTCTTTCTGATATCTTTGGTGGTTATTATTTAAGCAGCATAAATTATTCATTCGCGACACCTCCTACACAAAATGGGCATGAATTACAAAGCCACACCACGTGTCCTTGCTAAGAGCCTTAGAATTCATCTGCATTTGGATGGAGTAGCAGAAAGCTCTAGTTAAGTATATATCTGAAATAAAAGGTTTTCATGCACAAACCCAGCACAGATAAAAATATGCATTAGTGCTCCTGAGCAACCCAGAAATGGGTCTACCCAGAACTTGAATGTGTCAGCTTGTTTTGCTATAAAAGACTGAATCAAGTTACATCTATGGCATTAGAAGTGGAATCAGCACAGTTTAGTCTTCTATAACATGCTGTTCAAGTTCAGCAGTTTAAATTACTTTTTTTTTTTCTTTCTTTTTTTTTTTTTCCTTTGGAAGTGCAAGACAAGATACATGATTCACCGAAGTGACATATTTGCTTTTTCTTAGGATATCCAAATATACCATCAACATATAATACCTCTAAAAATGGGTTCAAAGGGCTAACTCTGATAATGCCCTTGAAGAAAAAGAAACGTTGGCCACTCAGATAAGAATGAAAAACAAAGCTACATCTTGTGGGAATTTTAAAGTAGGAATACCTACAAGTTGTACAGTGGGGAAAACACCTAGATTGACCTTAGTAAGACAGACTGAATAATTAATTGTCTATGTCTTCCACAAGACATAGATTGTCTTCCACAAGACAAGGTGATGGATTTTCTTATGTCAGAAGAGATTTAAACTTTCCAAACTGTATAATAAAAACAACAGAAGCTTTGGCCACAAAATTCTAATTTGCTGATATTCAGCAGATTTTAACAACGTATTCAGAAACCTAAAAGAAAGAGGCATTTCATCTTTGTCTTTTTTTAATATAAAAATACTGAAAAAAATATGGACAAAGAAGGATAGCAATTATAGTAAAGTTAATAAAGGTTTACCTGGGAATAGAAGACAATTCTTATAGTAATGCTAAACTTGAAGTCTGCCAGTCAGGTAAAAGATGGGTAATAGCAAGATAAGAGACAGAGCAAAACCCTTTAAACTGCTGATCAACTCAGAGGTTATATAGCCTAATACGCCTGTTTTAAGACACAGTACGTCTGTATTCCAGAAGTATAAAATGCAAGATGAGGAAATAGTGAATTGAAAATAGAATAGTATGTTTACGGCATTAGTGCCTAAATTTAAATAAGTGGTAAAATTAAACTTCTTCTTGAACTTGCTGTATTTCATAGCTGTACTGGGTTTTGTTCTGGATGGGCCTGAACAAGCCACTCCACTACAAGAAGACAAGTGGAACAGTCTTCTGGGAGAAGGCTCAACTCAAAATCATTTAGGCTCCTCAACAGAGGTATGAGAGAAATACTTTCAGAGAACAATTATTTCTATGTCTCTTAAACACATATCTTCTTAATTTATCTTTAATGTGATAAATTGCCATCTAGAGGTGTCTATCTATCACCACTGACTTTAGAGAGAAGCTAGCATAGCCAGCATGCCTCCTTGGATAGCTAAAGGTAAGAGAGGGGGAAGTCCCCGGTACAGAGACTCACTCTGGTGCCCTCAGATGCCTGAAACAAGTCATAGGATTCAATCCAGCTTTCACTCAAAAGTTATCTTGATTCACCAAAACACAATACTATTATTTCTATGATGCTGTGTCAGTCTGACTCTGGTAGCCTAACACATTAATACCTTAAATAATTCCCTTAGTTCACAGGACTCTTACTAGTTTTATTTTGTCTTACAGCATATTTAGGTGTAAGGCAAGTTGAAAAGTGAGATTTCCCTCTGCGCTCAAAAATTTCTTTTATTGTCTTTAAGCTACTTTGCAAGGAGACTGTGTGAAACTATAGACTATTTTTTTCCAACTTTCTCATAAACTCTGAAGTGTTTTGAACATGCAGGATTCTCTGATGTAAACTAGTTGAAATATTTGGATAGCTCAGCAATGTTGTCTGCACAGTCCAAAAGATGCTTGGATGCATTTATATTGAATAAATACAGGAACTTATATTCTAAGTAATTTAAAGCAGAGTGTGAAAATTTGTTCAACAAATTCTAAGAAGTTATAAAGACTGAAATCTCCCAAAGAAAGAAAAAGAGTCATCTTGGATATGACAGAGTATATATATATTTATGACAAAAAAAAAAAAATGCAACAGGTATTTAGGTTGGCAAAATAAAAGACATAGAGGAAATGTAATGTGTTTCAATTGTCAGCTGTATCCATCCTATTACCAGCATGTATCAGCATCCTTTCAAAAGGGGCACACAATTGTTGGATAAGAGAATACTATGAAATGAAAGACCACTGTAAGCTCAGCTCTTTCAATTCACTGTCAACAAGATCATAAAATCAACCGTCATGAGTATTTTATTTTTCTAATTTACAAACCCAGATCAAGAGGAAAAAAGGTATCCAAATAAAACTCACCATGCAGGTGAGTTTGTTAAAGGTCATCTGTCATGGATGCACATAAAAAGAGGCAAAAACCAGAAGATGCTGCTGTGAAGTGGCAGTAGCATTTTCATACGTGTGGATGTCAAAATCTGTTTAAAAGACCAATTGTTAGCCATATGTAGACAAACATTAGTGAATTAAATGGGTCACTGTTCTGAGTACTACCAAGTACTTACTAAACCTGTAAACCACTAAAATGACACTTGGGAAGGCTGTCAGGAATGTGAGATACAGCAAACCTTCTTTTTGCCTCTTCCATGTACATTATTGTCATTAACATATAAAGAGAATCCGCACCTTAGTAAGTTTAGTCCATAGCAATTATCACTGTAGAGCCTGATGGATGTTTGGCATCCCTCATAAATGCCAGGAGAACAAGTACACTTCATGCCATGCTCTATTTTCCTGATCTCCATTAAAGCAGTGAAACCACTTCAACCCAGGTGCTGTGACACCACAAGACGTTTTTAAGGAGTCCATCCCCAACAGGGAACCTCTTTCCTGCTGGCACTCCTGACTCCGTACATTTGTGCAAGTAGGCACACAACAGTGAGAGCTACTAGAATTCTATTGCCAGTGCGGATAAGGTGGTACTGGCAGTCAGAGCTTCCTGCTACGCTTTTAAAGTCCCTAAGGCTCTTAAACCATGACTCAGCAAAGCAGAGGCTGTTTATCCTCAGCCTCTGGAATCATCTCATAAAGCAGAGGAGGCAAGAGACAGTTTGGAAATCATGAACCTTGTCCCCAGGAGCAGCCCTCCGGATATTGACTGCTAATGTCACTTGCATGTCCTCCTAGCTAGTGCTTTTTACTGCTAGTATTTTAATGGAATAATTAGCAAGCAAAAATACTCTTACAGGGCAGATCTTCTTTACAGTATTTCCATTTAATAGATGTCCATCATGCTTCTTAATAATCTGAACAGGTAAAACTTCCTCCCATTTCTGTCCCTTTGCTCTCCTTTCACACCAGTGCTGGGTTTGGGTATGATGAAGTGGTATTGTTAGGCAGCATTTCTGGAGATGTCATTCATGGGAGTACGCAGCTGCTGCTCTCTGGCAGCACTCACAATAAAAGTAGATTTTTGTCGGTACACACTTCCAGCTATTGCTGCTCCTCCAAAGATTATCAGAGATAACAGGTTCCCATCCAGAAACATGCAGGCAAACCTGCAAACGCAGTCAGCATTCAGATGAGAATATCCTCCGCTCTTTCATTTTTAGAAAGTACATCTCTCATGGTTTCAAAATGCTCCCGCGTGTTTGAAAAACAACAATAATTTAAAACAAGACTGCCAAATTGACATATAAATCTTACAATTTAGCCTCATAGCAAGTATCCATCATATCTCAGCCATCCTCAGAAAAGAACACATGAGCCACTGTGCGTCAGCCATCAGACATTTTTCTGCCATGCAGATCAATGTCTGACATCTTTCTGTCACTCCTGACTCTCTGTCAATATTTTTGGTCTCTGTTTATCTACTGTGATCCTGAGCTTCTTTCTCTGTGCAAGCTGGTGTGGAAGATCACAGATCCCACTCCTGCTTTAGGCTGACCTACATTCCCCAAAACATTAGGCAGCCTAAAATACAGTCTTTAACTTTCTGGGACATGTCTGAACAACAATAAGCTTCATGAAGAGGAAAACACATTAACACAAGTTCCAATTCTCATCAGTCTTCTTTCCTGGCAGAGTCTCTGAAGTAGCGGTGTCACTGAGGGGCATGTGTACCGCTTTCTGATCTTCTTCTGAGTGGTGTTTGACTAGTGCTTGCCTTTTAACAGCTTTAGAAAACAGGAGCAAAGCAATCTTGTCAATGCTGTTTTATTTACACCCAAAAAGGGGCATATGACCTGTTGGAAAAAAACAAACAAAAATCCTAATTAGATAATGATCAAAGACTAGGGGACAGATCAGGTCTTTTGTGTAACATAAATGTTGGGAAAAAAAAGATTCTTGCAATTTAAGTTCTGCTTACTTCAGCGCATCAAACACCACATTCGTGTACCTAATGCAATCAAAGAAAATTTTCAGGCTAAATTCTGGATGGGACTCCCCAGAACTCATTTGTAGGAATAACCTGTATCCTTCCTAGGGAGTCCTTACTGAGAGTGAGGGGTGAGGATTCAGCTCCAGGTTCAGTCACCTACATGAGGTATATACAGTGCAGGTCTACATATGTACTAGGTGTGTAAACCTCTTGCATGATCATGGAGATCTAGACAAGGAAGATAGTAGGCCACCTAGGTCCACTGAGCTCCACCTAAAGTAGACATCTGCATTTAACCAGCTAAAAAGCTCTACGTTAATCATATTACAACCATATTTTACACCCATAATTTTTAAAATAAGTGTTTTTTCAAGCAAGAAATCTTGACTTAATGTTGCAAGTTTTTATGAGTTTTGATGATGAGATGTAGATACAGTGATACAGAAGAGGAAAGGGGTAATGGTTTTAAACTGAAAGAGGGGAGATTTAGACTAGGTCTAGGGATGAAGTTTTTTGCAATGGGGGTGGTGAGGCACTGGCACAGGTTGCCCAGAGAGGTGGTAGATGACCCATCCCTGGAAACACTGAAGGTCACGTTGGATGGGGTTGAGCAACCTGATATTGAAGATGTCCCTGCTTATTGCAGGGAGATTGGACTAGATGACTTCTAAAGGTCCCTCCCAACCCAAACTCTTCTATGATTCTATGACCATGCAATATAGGTGCTTCAGCAGCAGTCCATCAGCATTTACAAAGAGCACTGATGGCAGGAAGCCTGATAAATCTGTTAGAATTGAGACTGAACTTGAACAGAGCCTGGAATTATAACAATGGGGTGGGATACAGGAAAGAGGACTTCTAATTTGCTGAAGATTTTTTTTTTCCTTAGGAGAAGCCAAACTCTTATTGCTATTAAAGAAGTTACTTAAACACTTCTATGTTAAATCAGGATGCTTCACAGAAAGATTCATTTAGACAAAGTGCATATCTGTCTATGAAGCTCACTTTGGTAATTGGTACTACTGATTTCAGAAACAAGAAAGACACTGCTGTATTTTTTTTTTTCATGCAACTTTTCTACTGGTACAGTCTCTGCACACAATGGCGTTTTTCTTCATGGAAACAGCTAATTGAACTCTGCTGTGTAGTGTGAAGATGCCAGCAGCTGTGTTATGCCAAGACTTTTTGTTCATTGCCCAAGATTTATTTTTAAACTGGCTGAGTCTTGCAATGTCTTGCCTTACAGTGTATGTATTTTGAAAAATTGTGTAAGCATCAACTGAAGAAATTAGAATACAATAAATATGACCTGACCGCATTGCTATGTTATCACATAATGTCCAGTAGAAAAGTAGTAGTCAAGGTTTCAGAAAAAGAGAAGGTGATACAGACTTAATGAAGATGGTGAATTACAGTAAGAACTCAATTTACTTTGTAGAACTTATGAAACTTAAAAGAAAGATGAAAAGAATGACCTTTCTGAGAACATTTATAATAATTGGGACATTTCAAAAATTTTATTTGTAGTAAGGAATAAAATTGGGACATTTAGTTTACAACAGAGTGTCATTTCCTAGAAAGCATCCCCAAAGATATTATCTAAGCAAGTCAGGAAGTAAGAGAGAACACAAATGTACAATGAGCAGTATAGAAAACAGCTATATCAAGTTCAGTTTCTGTAAGGAATATATGAACTTTCACAGCAATTTAGTGTATATGCACACACACAAAAAGGCAAAGAAAGGCCCAGAAGAATAATTCTGGTTTCAAAAATGCCTATTATAGGGTCTCACTTCCTATACTGAACATACTATAACCAAGTTGTTCATGGAATAGGTCAACCCAAATATTATCTGTGGTGACTCTGATTTAGTATTTACAACAGGAGGAGGAAGATTGATTCACTCAGGTGATTATAAAACAAACTTAATGTGTGACTCTTCAAAATTACAAATGTTTAAACATTAAGAAAATAGTGAAATTTCTGTCAGAAAAACCACAGGTTTTTTTCATAATTAGGTTGTGTCACAATCAATGCAAAGGTGGACCTGGGGAGCTCACTACTAGAGAATAAATCTGCCTGTAGACGACAAAAGGGAGACACTGCAGGAAAATCCAGTAAGAAAAAGTTAATTAATTTCATGAAACTGGCAGTGAGGATCAGCCAGTTGTGTGTTTGGTGTCTTATAATACACAGTAACACCTCGACTTCACCTAAAATTTGCACATGATTGTCAATATAAAGAGGCAGAGCAACATCAAGGTAAGCAGCAGCCACAGGGGTAGGATATGTGCTTACAAAGCAAAGAAACCTTGTCTTACTATGTCCTGGGTGGGCAGTAGAGACTTGCAGTGGCATAAAGTGTTCTTTGATTGTTTTTAATTTTGTAAGTCTTCGTATTTTCTGCTGTCTTTTGGAAAAACCCTCAAATATTATGAAAAGAGGGAGTGAAAAATAAATAAAGATCAAAATGAAACCTGAACTAGATTAGGGACACAACATTTCTGTTCTGAGAAGGATAATAGAAAATAACAATAAAAAATAATAAAGAAGCATTGCACCCTATGGAAATTTCAACTCCAGTTTTCAGATGAAAGAGGTCTACAGGTAGGCATCCAAGCAAAACAAACCTTTTAAAGTTCACTAAGTGTGATGAATGAGTTCATATTATTAGATTGTATGAGTACCTGTTTTTAGGTTTTATCAGTATAACTAATTTCACCACCATGTTTGAAGAATGATCTTTTGAACCTAGCCACAAAAGAAATATGCTTTACTAGCAGAACTATAATGTGCTAGGAACAGAGCATCTTCTGTAGACACATTACCTGGGCCCTAAAATAAATGTAGTAAGGTGACCTCAGGCAGTTCTAGGTCAAGCAATCAGGAAACACATGGATAAACTAAAACCAAGACAGTTTCTTCAAAAAGTTCTTGAGGAAGGAATGTATTTTTAAGTTCCCCACCTCTGGGCTCTAACTTGACATTTTACAGCTCTTTACACTCTAAAGGCTATAGGAAAACTCATGAGACCTCCTTGTTTCCTTGGAAAGGAGAGGAATATTGTACCTGCATATAATAGCTATTCCTAAAGATAGCTTTCATTGAAAGATATGTATTAAAACATATAATATATAGCTCACATATATACTATATATATACTAAAAAGACTGAAAAAATTCTAGTTCCCCATGGGGAAAAGAAAAAAGAAAAAAAGAAAGTTATTCTGAAATTTTCTTAAATTTACTGAGTGAAGCAAAACCTCATATAAACTGAGTCAAGAAACACATACAACACTGGTCAAAATTCATATTTTTCCAGGGTTTGCTCCCTCCCCAGCAAGCCCCTAGTGCAACTACCTTTGAATTCTATATGGCACCTTATAAGTTGCTGAGCTTTTTCTAAAACTGATAGCTAGTCTTGAAAATAGAATCAGTGTGTTAACCAAGCTATGATAAATAAGGTTTTCCTCTAGCTCCCTAATGGGAACAATTTCTCTTACTTGGTCTATAGCAACATGCAGTATAACTAATACAGCATTGTTTTACAAATTAATCACAAAACATTTCATAACACAAGCATTTACAAGTGAACTATTTAGGTTACAAAATAGTTTACGAATAATCATCTACTCTATAACTACAAATATTTAACAGTTACTCTTGAATATCTCTCATGGTGAATGTAGGTATTTGTGACAAGAGACAACCTTTGTGATGAGAAGAACAATATTCTACCCCAGATGTACATGAAAAAAATGAGCTGCTACCTGGATTCCCCGTAAGAGTGTTCAGATCACCCCTATTTGTCCTCCTCACAGCATTGCTAAGAATGTTAAAATCCTGATTCCAAAGAATGTAGGTGCAGTTGGGAGCACAGGATTATTTACTACTCATTTTCCTGATTGTTTTTCATTCTGTTCTACAAATACGATTGTCTGAACCATAGACTGGAAAACAATAAACGTTGTCAAGGAGTGAGTCAAGTTTTATTCTTTAGTCTGGAAACAATTTAGGAGTTCTAAAATGTTGGTGCAATGCCACAAATAACCTGTGTAATAAATAAGGTGCCATCTACATTGTGAAATTCCACTTCTTACAGTATTTTAAAATAAACTGTAGTATTTCGTACGCCAAAGATTGTGGCTTCTACTAAATTATACTAAAAATACCTTGAACTTAAATCTGAACCTAAGTATCCCTGTTGCTCATTAGTCTGCAGTACAGATATTAAATAAAAGCAGTTATGCCATACATGTCAGTCTCTACTAAACACGAAGTATCCCTTTTCTCTAATACTCACCCCACTGTCTGTTACAATTTGTGTAAGTTCTTCTTGTGATGATACAACAATAAATCTCAATAGTAAAATCTACCTATAATAAAAACCCCACAAAACGTGTAAGTCACTAGCCAATTCAGACTTTTTTTTTCCTTGTATCTGCTCGCTCGCCTCTCCTTTCTCACTTTTTTTCCTCCATTGAAAGGACATCTTAAAGTTTAGCAGAGTATTTTTGACTAAATGGAAGTGAACGCCAGTGTCCTGGGATGCTTTGAAAACTGCTAGTAGTGATGAAGTTTCACTCACCCCAAAGAGGTATCACTTTGCTCGTTAATCCATAGCTGGAGGTAGCATGTTTTCATTACTGCTTTCTGAGGCTTTCTATAGAGAAAAGCATTTGGTTAGAGTTTTTAAAGTCACTGACTGAATTACGGTAACTGCTCTTTGGATTTTTTGCCCTTTATACATTTGCCAGTTGAGTAGGGGTTCAGCAAAACAAACAAATAAAAATAAAATCCAAAGCCATTCTGTGTTATCTCACACAGTAATAATACCATACCACTTCCCTCATCCTATTATTTATGAAACAAACATGCTTATACTGTTACAAAAGGAGCAAAGTATTCAGTGTGAACAAACAAAATCAATCATCTGAAGCAGATAATTCTTGGTTTTCTTTCAGAGAAGGCACAGACCATTAAGTCATTCTACAAAGGAAAGATGAAGATGGTAACAAATCATCACCCATCGGAAGAGACAAGATCGTATAACTGAGAAAAACTGATGTTCCTGTAGCATTACTATAATTTAATAAATGAAACAAAACTGTTTAATTTTCCTATAGCAACAATATAGAATATCTTACATGAAATGTCCATCTTTGTTAGATATGACTGAACTCCTGTGAAACAGAAAGACTGTAGGATATTGCTCAAGGGGAGCACCTGGAAGCCCAGCTGCTGTCCTGAGAGGGAATGGGATGTGAGGAATGTGTTATGGGACTTCGGCTGGAGGAACTCCCCCTCAAACTAGAGGACTGAAGGCCTGAGCAGGGAATGACATGCAGTCAAAGTAAACAGGAAAAAAGTGGTGTTAGGAAACAATTAGCTTTTCCACCTATGTTACAAGTTGAGATTTTCTAACATGAGTTGATTTCCTTTGAAATATTTATTTGTACACTTATTAGATTTGTATATGGTTGTGGAAGACTTGTTTTGATCCTGCGTTTTCCCTGCTCTAAGGCCTTAAATGTCTCTCTTGGTTCATAGTATTATGCTTGGGATGAGATAATAGGAAATATGAAACAAATAACTATCTCCTGTGTAGCCCCAGTTGCAATAGTATCTGGACAATTCACTATCTTAAATACATTTTTCAAAGAGCTTATCAATGACAGATCAAGGACTTCACGAATTTTCAGGGCCTGTGCTAGAGGACTGTAAGCTATGTGGCTGATAGTCCACAACAGCAAGGAACAGAGAAGATAAGATTGTGCAAAAGTCTGTGAAACATACTCAGGTAAAATAAACACACTTTCCAGATCATAGATGTGTACTGCATCATGTGTGAAAATTATCCTTTGACCTTGGTGAGGTGGAGCTATCTATAGTATTTAGCCAAGTTTCAGAATGGGACGCTAAGGAAAATAAATGGTGAACAAGCACTGTTTGCAAACTTAAAACCAGACCATCTGAAAAGCATCTGTTATTAGGCTGCAAAATCACATCCATCAATCAGCAGAGGTTTTATTTAAGTCTCACTTTAAAGGAAAATTCCAAAAAGTTAGCAGCTAGCAAAAAACCACAACTTCTCAGAAATATCATCTGCACAAGAAAGAAGGTTAAATAATATCCACAAATTTACTGTGTAGTCACTACAGATCACTGAATCGAAATTTTGATGATAATAAGTGATTGGCCACTGCTAGAAAAACAATCTGGTAGCTAGCCGTGTTCTGTTTATATAGTACATATGCCAAGGTGTGATCTGAGCCCTGAAGCCATCCATATCCTCTCTCTAGACACAGGCTGTCTAGGGATGGTATTTTTGACTAAAATGGGGATTTGTGGATGAGTACATGCAGAAGCATTGGCAACAGTTAATTCTAACAGGGAGATAGAAAGTGGTATCAGAGATTAAATTCAAAAATACCAAATTTGTATATCTGACAAACATACATAAAATTAAACTAAACAAACTCTTCTAGTTTGAATTTGAGTCTTTAGAATTGCTGTAGGACTTGCTTGTCAAATTTGCATCTGTATAAATAGACCATATTCGCATGAATATGAAGGTCTTGCTCCATCTCTACCTAACTGCAGGCTCATGCATTTATTCAGCACCTGTTGTCTGTGTTCATGTGAGGGAGCAACAGGAGCTGCTCCATGAGGGGGATGAGCTGGGAGCCAAGGGTGGCCCTAAGGCAGAACTGTGTCCCCTACAACAAGGCACAGCACCTGAGCAGGGTCAGGGTGGTGACAGGCACAGCCTCCCTCAGTAGTCCCAAGAAAGGTGAGAGACAAGCTAGGTCCGAGTCACGAAGCTCAGGCAAGAATAAAAGGAGGCAAGTTTGAAACAGGACCAGAGGCAAAATTACCTACACCTGAGGTCTAGGATCAGTCCCAGAAGAGCAGCCAGTGAGTCAGGCCAGCAAAGACAGAGCCAAGCACAAGTAGCTCTGAAACAAAGCTCAGGAAAAGTTGAGGTGCCCAGCCTGAACTAAAACAGAGACCACAGACCAATGTGTAGAAACCTGGTGTCCCAGGTGATGCCAGTCAGGACCTTCCGGTGTGCTCAGAGCCATGACAGTCTGTGAGGTTTTCCTATTTATCCAGCGTATTCCCATGTTACTAACTGTAGAGTAACAGCCAAAGAAATTTCTTCTGCACACATAAAAATTGTTGATTGGGATAAGTGGACCTGCCTGACCAGTCTCACCTGGACCCCTACCCAAGCACCATCTGCCCATTGCTCCAGAGCTCAAACCTGGGCAGCTGGTAGGTTTTCACCACCCTGGTCTTGCTTGGGCACTGTGCCCTGGTCAGGGTAGTCACTGACCCTGCCTTCTTGCTAAGTCCAGGAGCAGCCTGCTTTTACTGGTCACAGACACAAAATCATAGTGGTTTGCAGCATGACATGTCCGACTGGGAGTGCTCTGGATGTCTCTTTGCTGAGAAATGTAAGAGTAGAGCTGATCTGGACACAAAGATCTCGGAAACCAGGGGTGCTGGACGTTAAAGAGGTTTGTTACAGAATCCACACATATAATTTACATTTACAACAATTAACCCAGGAAAAGCAGAGGTCATGCTATTAATCAGTTCTAGTAAAAGCTCAAAATGAAAAAAATCTTGACTGGCTACAGATTTTAACTATTCCCTGAAGTTTAAGTTTTTTGTGGCCTTCAGTTTTGTCAATGAACTAATTATGGAGTTCACTGAGTACACTAGAGGTTTTTGGATAGTAACATGATAAAATCTTTCATCAGTTCATATGTTTTTGTAAAATAGAATCATTATTGAAAAATATCAATTATGTTAGTTAAACACTTATATTTGGAAACATTGACTGTGTATAATATGTATGATTTATATATACAAAGTGCTATTTTCATATGTAGTTCATATATGCTACCCATATAACATATTCAGTATCTCTAGTTATGATCTCACTCTCTAAAATATTCAGATATCTTTATTAGTAATCTTCATCTGACCATAATATTTCTACTTTTCAAGAATGATTAATTTTGGCACATTATTTCCTTTGCTTTCTATCAAAGTATCTGTTTTCTTAAACTCATTGTGGATATTAAGCTTCATAAAACTCTGAGAAAACCTTGTTTTGTCTGAGACCCATGTGGAGAATGCCTTGGTGAGGCATACTCATATTCCCATGCAGCATTCATTCATCCCAACTTTATGTGGGAATGAATTTGTTATTCAGTGTTTATTTTTGTAATAAATAATTATTAAAGGAAGAAAGATGCTTAGTATTGTAATTCATCACCAGCTTAGTTTCACAATCCCTGTGGAAAATATTAAACTGGTACCATTATAAAATGGACCTTAGGAAGGCAAAAAGTGCCAAAATGAGTATCAGATACTTACCTTAATTCTGTTTCTTTTGCACAGACATTAGCTGAATTAACTGGTTGCATACTGCTTAAGTTATAGACCAATTTTTTCTATATACCTGTAGAACTACATTATTTCAGAGTACACCATTAGTAAACTATTGATTACACAGGTACAACCATGATTCTTTTTTAGAATTACATTTTCACTAACACTATATTTTCATCATCCTTGGCAAAAAAGAATACAGAGGGAGTCCAACATACATTCATTGAAGTTATTACAGTCTTACATTTTTCCTTACGTGCCCGCTATGAACGTCACTTGTGCATGTCTATCAATTCTGAATCGTTAGCAGCTATGCTAAAGAGGTATTTAAGGGTTGGCTTTATACAGCAAGGGAGATTAATGTGATATGTAGTGCACATTCTTACCTGTTGGAAGCACAATGAAGGTTTCTATGACATGGCAGGATATGTCATTGTCAGTAGAAACAAAATATTTGCATATGAGAGAATGGTTAGGAAGTGGTTCCCTAATTTCTGTATGTTCCTGCTTTTTGAGATTTGCATGGGAGTTTCATTCTTATTGTAGTGTCTTTTTAAAATAATTAGTTATTTGTTAAATATGGGAAGACACTTAATACACCAGACCTGAAGTATAATGTCCAATATGGAAGTATGAAATGAGACCAGAATAGTACAGGACACCCAATTTTTCTTTTGACAGAAGATAATTCTGCCAAATATTCTCCTTCCACTGTAGAATTAAACTAATAAAACTCTGAATTTAGGGATCAAAAAGTTCTTAACAAAATACAGCTATTCTTAGCTTAATGGCTGTCATAATTGAAGCTGAAGGAGTCTTTCTGAAAAATTGGAAGTCTAAAAGCCGGACTCCATCAGAACTAACTTCTGTTCATTGGGCTGCCACAGACTCCTATGCAACACCCTTTAAGTCAATGAAGCTAAACTCTTGGAGATGGCAGTTTAATTGACTGTGTCCCATTTCAAACCCCAAAGATGGATTTATCTAACCAAATGAGATTGTTGTCTAGACCTCCTTTTTAGAGCAGTTCCACTCCCTCTCTTCTCCAGCTGCACATCTAAAACAACTCCCATGAATTTCAGCCTTTTTTCCTTCCACTGCCTATAAAAAAAGTTTAGGATGATTTCCACAGACGTAGAATAACTGTAGTGGTGTATGTTAGGGAGTAGTATGGTACACTAGGAGAAGATTTGTGGAGTGAAGCCCAGGACACTGAAGAACTGTTATGTGCTCTGTGTGTGCTTGGTGGGTTTTACTTTGGCTTGGTCCTAGTCTGATTGCCAGGAATGCACATTAGCAGTTCTACCATTAGCAAGTGTAGTGCGTTAGGTGCATTCCTGGAATAATCTTTTGCTTTGGCCATTTGTGTGCTCTGAGGCTGCTCTGTGGTATGAACTGGTGCTCAGTAAATTCTGGATAACTGGGAGTTTGCTTCAAATGAGCACTAATAATCTGAACTAAAATATTAGTGTGGGTGTTCCCGCAGATGTCTAAGATGCATGAGATTTATCCCACTGTTACAGCCTTAACATCAGGTACTGTTTTTCCATCTGGCCACAAAATAGTCAAAACTCTGCTCTAGTGAAGTGTTACCCGTAGGTACAAGTAGATTATATATCAATGCCTCTACAAGATTCAGTTTTCTGAATAATTACCTTTGATTTATTCCTGCAGTCTCTGTGTGCCTGTATGATAGGAGCCAAACTCCTAAAAAACCAAAAAAATTGGCTTCTTACGTCTTTCATATTAAAGATTTCTTCAACTTGGGAGAATAAGATGACCAAGAGGAGGTGAGCCTCTCATCTTTGTTAAAGCAGTTCTAAAAAACTATTTTTCCAATATCACCTACTATCAACTACTTCCTTATTAATTTTCCTAGTTCTATTTTCTTGTTTCCTGCATTTTAGAAATTAACTTTAGTTCATTCATATTAAATCACTTCTTTTTACCATCACTCCCATGGTACATTATTATAATGCCCTAATTGTATTATACTATACTATTCTAATACTATTTAATGTAATTTCATCAATTTCATCAAAGTGCCTGATGTACCAAAACAGACCAAAACCATTATATGAACACACATACTATATTTCAATAAAACAAGCACTATGTCCACACAGTAAAGGGACAAGAAGAGGACTGATTTCACAGCATCAGTTGCCTGTGCTGCCAAGTGATAGGAGTCCTAATTAACTTGGTGTCTTTGAAGCCTTATTCTTTTTCGTTTGCTTTGCTACCATATAGAAATGCCACTATTGTCTTTACAGGAAACTGCTGCAGTGAAATTAGCTTTGATAGCATTCCCACCCATCTTCATGTGACAGCAGTTTTACTGGAGTGAATACTTGATGGAGAACTCCTTGTTGACAGGCACCAGCTTACAGGACAGGGAATAACACTTCTAGGGAAAGGGGAAGGAAGTAATACTTTTCTGAAATAAGGAAAATTAAACTCTACCTTTTTTTTTGTCATGTCTTCACTCTGACATTTCATTTGGATGAAACAACTCATATTCTTTAGCCATTTTAAAATTAGTATTGTCTTCTGCAGTGAGCCTTTCTAGCAAACATGGGAAATAATACTGGAGTTCTCTTCCAGACAGTGATAGGAGTTTAATTAACTAAATAATGATGATGGATGTGTAGGATTTTCTTAAAAGAAAACAGCCAGATGTCGAAGCTGTGAAGTGAAGTATTTAGGTGAGGTATTGTCACTATTAAAGTCAGATTTGACATTGACTTCCATGCAGACAAGATGCATGGAGGTGTGTGCCTTTTGAAAATTCTGGCAACAGTTATATTTTAGCTTATGTTGACTATTTTGCACACAAGTTGAAAGCAATATAACTGCAACAAAGAACAAGGTCCACTGTTTTTTTCCACATAGCTGACATTTTATCTAACAAGTAGATTTTAGATAACAAAATTATTTTGCTTCCATAAAATAAAATGAAGACATCTTTAGTGCAGCCTCCAGGTTTACCATAGCTAAGTTCTAAAAATTTGGACATATAATAATATCTTCTCATTTGCTATTCCTTAGGTTAAGAAATGAAAAGGCAGAAAGAGGGTTTGTACAAATCTACAGGACAAGCAAATTCTATCATATTAGCTCTCTGATTTTGTTATTTCCTTCAATTAACTGTTGAAATCAAGAAACTTCTCACAGGGACATCTAAGTTCAAGGAAATGTTTGTAATACTTATTTGTAATGCTTACCATGCATATGTTTGTACTGGGATACAGATCAGGTAGCTAATATGCTATTTATCTTCTCAAAGAATACAAAAATGGGAGAAAACTAATACCACGATCAAGAAAAGGGAATAATAATTTCACAGGTGACTTAATACAAGTGCTGCTAACAGATTGGTATTTGCTTTGTGATACGGCCAAGCACAGAAGGCCAACCTAGTATGTATCATCTTCACAGGTGAAACCTAGAGGTGGAATTGTCCTTGGATATGCAAACGCTGAAGTAGGAATCATTTGGATACTTAGTCTGCAACTCTTCCTAAGAAAAGAGGTAGGATGATTTCTCAGCGGTGAAGATGTATCCTCTCAGTTTCAGCTTGGGTGATTGATTGTGTCCTCTTTAACTGCAGCTTTGGAAAGGCTTAAAGATTGGAAACTGGTTTCCATCTAACCCATCTACTTGTAGGAAAGGATCTGAAGAATATCCTGTTAAGAAATAGAGCTTTCCTGACGTGTCATAAAACACAGCGATTGGAACCAGGTATCTTGTTGGAGTTCCTTTGTTGTGATAGGAGATAGTGAAGCGTGGTCTGTTCATGGGAGACTACAGGTTAGATGGTATTAGTCATCTCAGTTTAAATGGTTGGATAAAAGTACTTCGAAACCTAGCTTGTGGATCTCTGTAATGCTCAGAATGAGCAAAGTCAAAGCATAAACTATAACACAGAAGTGTTGTAAAATGAAAATTCTTAACAAGATGGAAATAAACTATTTAATGGAATTGTGACGTGACTGAGAAACTGGAAAGCAAATTAACAATTCTCATTGTTTTGATAATGTTTTTGTGCCATGTATTTAACAAAAATAAATATATATTAAGCCATTTCTCTTACTCTTAAATCTGCTGTTGCAAGTCAGTAAAAATCTGTAAATACTTGTATTTTCAGATTTTATATAAGGTTTTGCTTCTGTCTTTTCAAGATTTCTTTTTAAATCCCATTTCTTTCCTTTGCAGAGACAGTATTAACTGTGAGCAAACAAACTGGTGGAGTTAGCAACTGGAAGGAATGAAACACTGCTAGCATCTAGGGAGATGTGTTTCTAACAATTATCTTAATGAGGTGATTTGTCTTTGAAGTCAGCCTGACCCGTGTGTAATTGTTTTACACCAGCTCCAACACCGGAAGCAGCTTGCCAATATTCTTGTCCATTAAGACTCACTGTAACAGCCGTGTTCTGTGTTTTCAATTAAACGTATGCTCTACAGGTATACAACTGTAATGCTTAGTCTGAAGAAGACTCTTTCAATTGTTTTGACAATTACAGGCACTTCCCTCTTTATCTGGACATATGTCAGGAGATCAGATGATTCCTCAATAAAAGTTTGGATTGCAGGGCTAGAAAAGAATGAGAGAAAATTAGCACACCAGAAGAAATGGGAGTCTTCACTCCAATTTATCAGTTCCCTTATAAGTTTAAAGCCTTCCGCTCTATAAATTGTCCCATTGTCTGAAGAATAATAGGGACTAATTTGAAAAGAGTTTCTATCTACATCTATCTAAATATTTTTTGTGTGAGAAATGCATTTTTTTTCATTTTGTATTTTTGATTTTCAACCATGAAATATCTAAGTGAAACATTTTAAAACAAATCAGTGCAGATAAGAGTACTGCAGCCTAGATTGCCAAGTCTGCTCCGTACAAGACTGCAGAAGTGAATTCTGGCCTTTTTTTTTCCCTGCAGAAGACTTTACTTTTTTCTTTGAACACAGAAAAGCAAATTAAACCAGATTAAATTTCCTAGTGGTTAAAAGAAGTGCTGGAATATCACCAGATAATATTTTTTCACAGAAAATATTAGAAACGTAGTTTCCCTTTCTTTCATTAAACTTTGAATTTTTGTAACATCATTTCAGCTAAATTTGTCGGAGAACCTCTAAAACCAGTAACCATGCTTTCTTTTTTCTTTTTTTTTCCCTAGAGTTTTCTTTTTGTGTTCTCTTAGTCTAGCACAGAACTAGCTGTCATATATATGGTGTTTCACAGAAATAGTAATTGTTATTGTTCATCAATCATCACATCAGCCTGCTACCATACTGACAATAACAAACTGTACCATGCAGAGGTCTGCCTTGCTTCTAGGTGACTGGCTCCCAGTGAGAGAAATTTAGAGTTTCAAGGCTAATGCATTTCTACTTATATTATCCCACATCATGGTATTTCTGCAGAGTAGATATATTCTGAATATTTCAAGGATGTATATATATTTAATTGGATGCTAAACATCCCAGAAACATTTTGAGCAGAATGGGTCTTCTTATGAATTCCTGCTTCATTCAGACTTGTTGACTGCCAGTGAGTAGTAAGAAGGTGATAGGATTCCAGTGAGCTCTACTACAGGTATGTTAAATTGACTAACAAGCACGCTCAGAAGCGGAATCTCTTGCCATTTCAGTAGAAGGTGCAGGTCCTACATATGCAGACTTTATTTCTCTGCTCCATATCTGCCATGGAAAGCAAGCATAGTTGTTTCTAAAAATCTGTCTTTTAAACTAAAAGAATGGTAAACCATATGATTCAACTTAAAATCAGCTGAGGAGATTTAGCTTAAATTTTCTAAAAAATAAGACACCTTTCAGAAAGATAGAGACACTGAAACTTTCAGTAAGACAGGTAAAAGTTTTGGAAAAGTAGTTAGGAAGTGAAGAGAGATTGTAACATTAAAGGGTTTATAACAGATGTTAAACTCTGGAAAGCTGTGAATAATCCTTACCTGCATAAGTCATCCCACTTCCACAACATAAAGAATGAAAGCCATTTGATAAGATAAATATAATACTCTGTCCATATTTATGACATTATTTCATTGTGGTTTTTTAGGAGAATTTAACAAAAAGCATAGCAGCTGAAGACAAGTCAGTCTAAAATTCATGTCAAGAAAAGAGGGTTTTGCAGTACCAACTTTGTGATCTATGCAGGGAAAAGTAGCTGAGAGTGAGAAATGCAGAGGTCAAAGATAGTCTGACCTTTGGGTCAGAGAAGATGAAAAAAGTAATTCAGAAATTCACTTATTTTTTAAGGAAAAAAAAGGGAGGCATTGAATGTAGAAAGCTGAAAGCAGTATCTTAAAACAGTAAATGGGAATAAATGAGTAGAATTATAAAGGAGATGGGAAAAATGTAACGTTCATGTACAGATGTAGAAGTCAGCTACTAGAGCAGCAAAATTCATTTTCAGTTCCATATCCACAACCAAATCTTAAATATGTCACTGTTCTGCCTTTGGGTATTTACTTCTGCAATTTCTGTTCTAGGGCTATCCTTGTGATCATTTCTCACCCCCTCTGAGTTAGCCTCTGGGCTCAGTTGTTGAGGCAATGATGAACCTGATGATTTTGGTAAAATTAAAATGTGTTTAATGAACTAAATTTTGTATAAGACAAACCATGATTACTTCAGGCAATGAGTTTGATATTAGTCTTCTAAGATGTTTCTAAGTTTGTAAGATGCTATAGCAAGAATTCAATAGTAAATATTTTTGTAATTTGATTTCTTAATATTACTCTAACCACGTTAGTTTGGGTTGATTTCTGCACCTCTGGCAAACTTGACAGTTCCATCTCTACACAGAGATATGACATATGACAGTCCCTCTTGTTCTGTCACTGGGTGCCACGGAAAAGTCTGTACCCCCCCATCATGTGTTTATACACGTTGAAGACCCTCCTGAGCATTCTCTTCTCCAAGCTGAACAAAGCTAGTTCTCTCAACTTCTCCTCATATGACAGATGCTCCAGTCACTTATCACCTCCATGGCTCTTTGCTGGACTTGATTATGAGGTCTCATCTGTCCACATCACCCTGCACACTATGCTTGCCAGTCTGGTCTACCACGTTCTCAGTTGACAGGGGCTTTTTATGTTCCTCTGTCACTGTTCCTAGTTTAAAGCTTTTCTCAACAGTTTGGCCAGTCATTGACAAAGAAGATTTTCCACCACTTAATTGGGTAGGTCTTTTCTCTTCCTAGCAGTCCTTAAGTCTGACCTCTCCAGAGGTCATTAAAAGTAATCGTAGAGTTGTGAAGCACTGACAATTTATTACAGTTGCTGTAAAAAAACTCTTGCCTTTCCACTCCCATAATAACATTAACCTTCAAAGCCAAGTGTCAATCTAGCATCACTAGCTCAAAACATACGCACAAATAATTCTTGCAGGCTTGTCACTGTTACTGCGTATGTGCTTTCCTGCTGGTTGATAGGAAATTGAAAGGTTTCCTGGCATCCTGCTTTCCTTTACATTGCAGAAGCTGCACTGGGATTCCAATAATACCAATAACAAGGCACAGAGACATCTCTGGCACTGACAAGTCATGATCCTAAAAGAAAATAAACATGAAATAGGGTGACATGTGGACAGCCTAGAGTGAATAATATAAGATAGATATACAACTTCATGAAATCCCAGAGTGAGGCAGGATGCAAAAAAAGTTGCAGCCAACAAGGGATGGCAAACTGCCTGCCCTGAGTATGCCTGAGGAAAGAAAATGTGCCTTTCCAGGACAATCAGCAAATCCCCACCTCATCTTTGCAATTGGGTTCCTGTTGCTGCTGCCAAAGACAGGAGGGGGACTGTAAAGAGGGGAAGGAGGCATTTCCCGGCAACAACAGCTCTTCCTCTGAGACTCTTTTCTGGCTGTCTTCCCTGGTCTAGGCCTGAGATTCATGGTCTCCCCCTCACTAGGAGCAGGACCTCTTCCAGTTATCTGCCAATTCTTGGGAACTGGAGAAGAGAGTAAGGATGCTTGGATGTGAAAGATTGCTCTTAAGGGTAGGCTATCATGCCAAAGGGAAGAGGGAGTGGGGAACAAGGACTGAGATGGGAACATGGAACCTTGTACTCATGAGGAAGAGACGAGGGCATTCCAAGAGTGAGGAACAGGAAATAAAGAGGAGGCATGGCCTCACTCAACTTCCTTGAACATTCCTGACCTCTTAGCACCTTTCTCTACTCCTCCCCCATGCTTACTGTTTCTCCTCTGACTGCACTTGGCCACAGCTACACAACATCTTTTCTGAGCTTATCTGTTCAAACCCACCGATAAGGTACACACCCCAAACCCATGCACTTCTGTTCTTGCTCCCATTGGCCCACATGGACCAACACCTACACCAGTTTCACTTTGATCTGTCGCACATTCCCGTGCGCTATACTTATTTCTCTAAGGGCAACAAGAGATTTTTGCCGTATGGAAATCTTGAGCAGGTATTATCTAATTCCTAGAACACAATACTTCTTTGTCTTCCCATTTGCTTTTGCTGCCTATCTTTTAGTTGTCGTTTTCACCCAGTCTGTCACCCTGTTCCTTTGTGGGTACCCAAGGTAAGACACCTTGATGTTTAATCACTTGCTGCAGTGTACAATAGCTAATTGTCTCAGCAGAGCATGTCAGCTACATGTTACCTTGAAAAACGCATCTCCAGATACTTTATCACAGTTCTTGGGTGCACTCCAAACAGCCCACTCCAGCAGGAAACAGGCACAGCCAGACAGTGCCGATCTGAAATGTCAGCATCAAAGGAACCAACAAGCCGAGAACACTGCACAAATACACCAATCTTGGTCTAACAATCAAATTCCCCTACAAACCAATCACAAAAGGCAATGGTCCAAACTGCAGTTTAAAAGAGATTGTAAAGAGTTGACATTAGGCTCTCAGCAGTTTTAGGGATGGAAATCAGAGACATTTATAGAGTATTAGATGGCAAGTGCTCCATCTGAACAGACAGGGCCAAGATCTGTACTGGGATGACTTTATATGGTCTGTTGTAAGAGAGTAGGATGAAGAGGTATAAAGAAAAGCAGAGACTGGGATGAGTAGCTTATTTCGTCCTTTGCAGCTCTGGTAGGGACCAGAAAGTAATCATACAACATGGTGAAGTCAGAGAGAGGGTGGAAACAAGGCTTACAGCAACAAGAACAAATTAAACAAGGAGTCAATGGAGAGTCAATTAAGAGTCCCACAGCAAACTATATGTGAGCTATACTACATCTATCAAATAAACAAATGTTTGCCCAAAGCTTATAG
Source organism: Phaethon aethereus (assembly GCF_964289735.1). Classification (NCBI taxonomy): domain Eukaryota; kingdom Metazoa; phylum Chordata; class Aves; order Phaethontiformes; family Phaethontidae; genus Phaethon; species Phaethon aethereus. The sequence goes on along the minus strand of NC_138576.1, from coordinate 54,406,188 downwards.
TCCCAAATGTACCAGAAAGTGCTGGAGGTGGAATCAAGGTGTACCTTGAATGGTAGCTGCAACTTTATCACTCTGTAAATGTTTCTTTATCAAAATAGTGGGATGTAATTTTTGAAAGTCGGAACCATCTGAGTCCTGAGTAGGCAAGAGATGAAAATGTGGGTCTTATGCACATCTCTGTGTCCATGTTCAAACCTAATTACGCTCTTCTATGTTAGAATTCAAGTGAAGATAACATCAGAGATGATTCATATCTTGCATTAGGGTTGACCTGTTTCTTCATTTCAGCTTCAGATTCCAATGTGGATTACACTCACATTCAATTAGGTGAAAATATCATTTGGGAATATATACGTTATATCATTGTAACTTACATATGGTATTGTAAAAAATAAGTCATGCTTTAAAACACATGCTCGCTTTAGCGGATACCAGGTAGCTGTAAATAGTAGGAACCATATGTAAGAAGCTATGTTGAGATGACTTCAAGAAAACATGGTCATGACGCTTTAATTATAAAAACACTTTTTAACAATGGTAATGGCTTCTTTAAATAAGAAACACTATCTGGTTACAGAAGAACCTGTAATGCAAAATTCATCTCTTGGGATGTTTCGAATAAGCATTGAAAGCTAATATTTTGTTTCAGACCAAGTGTGGACTTCGATGACTTTCAAGAAGCTAAATTTGTATGGTTTGGAATCTTAATCTCAAATTTAAATGTAAGGACAAACAAAAACACACTAGAGGAGGTTTTCAAACGCTGGAATGTATGCTCATATCACTGAAATGCATGTTTCTGAATCTCTTAAGATCAAAAGATAATCATTCACATTCATATTTGAACATTGATTGGTAATACATAGAATCTGTGATTATAGTAATTAATATGGATTAATACAATATTAATTGAATTTCTAAAGCACTAATTCTGAAAAAAGGGTTCCCTACAATCTTATATTTATCAGCAAATTTGCCATGTAATAAACTATTTTAGTTTAGAAAAGATAAAAAGAGGTCTTTCCAGCTTGTATGACCAAGATTAATAAAATGACAATATATGTCTGCTTTTCTCCCAAAATTAAGATTGCCTATAAATTATGGTGAGTCTTCCATAATGTAGCCAATTAAAGTGCTGCACAGATGTAAGAATAACCCACAGGTTCATACGTTTTTAAGGCCAGAAAAATCATTGAAATGGTCTTGTCTGACATGAGCTATAATATAGACCATAAAACTTCATCTTGTTTCTTTCCTTCATGCTATTAACATGCCTTACATTAAAGCATTCCAGTAAATAGTAGAACATTTCTATAAAACTCTTCAACCCCTTTCAAATTCATTATTTTTTTGCATGAAGTAAGTTATGGTCTAAACATTAAACTGTGGGGAAAGTTTATGTTATTTATAATCTTCACTGAAAATGCTGTAACTGTATCTCTCATTCCAGGTGTAATTGCACAGGTCTTTCTGTCATTAAACTAATGAGTTTGAGTTTGCAAAAGCATGTTTTATGACAGACGATGAGGCATCACACCTGATTAGGAGTTGATTTCTTCATAAGGAAGGTTCTTTTTCTTATTGTGGTTGCAAATGGCATTAGGATTTCAATATTTGGGCCAAGCTTAACAATTTACTGTGTGGTTTTTACAGGACTCTGTAATTTGAGGAAAAGACACTTCCTTTCTAATGAAGACTATAACAACCTTTTTCACCAGCTGGACCACAGGAACCATCTTCATAGACATGAAAAGCTACAGCCCTACCAATGCATAGTTTTCAAAAATCTCTGACTCAGAACATTAAAACCTCATAAAAATAATGAAGTTTTAATATACAATAATTGTTGGAATATTTTTATTTTCTTTCTCAAAAATTCTGACAGCCCAATTTGACAAGTTGCATGGGTGGACACTGTTTCTGAGTGGTGCTTTAACTAGACATTTCTACCTGATCTAGAGGGCACGAACTAAGGTACTACTAGGTCTAATTGTTATTTTTGTACTTTCTAGGTCTGTTTATACAGTGGATTTTAAGTCCAACAGGTGGAGTCTTCTTTTAGGATGTTTACATACAGTAATCCTCGTAAAAGTCTCTGTTCAAAGTTGATGAGTGCTCTTCTGTTTCCATGCATTACATAAAAAAAATTGATGTCTGCCAGTCCTTTCATGATATCACTTTCTTTTCAGCAAAAGCTCAGAGATTAAGTCAAATGCAGAAACCTTAAATCAGATTTTTCTATGCTGACACTTTTTTTTTTCAGGGAAAAAATTTTAAATGTTTTTAAAAATACCTTCTCATTGAATAAGAAATTGAACTTTGAAGAACACCAGCAAAAAATCTGCAAGTCTAAAACATAACAAAAACTTTTCAGACAATACTGGTAGCATCATCAATAATATGGTATTTGTTTCAGAGACTTTTGCTGGAGATTTATCAGAAGCCTACTACAGCAGGGTAGCTCTTCAAACAGCCTGCAGCTCTTTAGATGACAGAAGCTGTAGTTGACACTAGCTGTCGCTGACACTACTGCTAACAGTCAACATGAGAAGGTCAAGATAAATGATCTCTTCAGATAAGTGCCCACACATGAGGTGCACATCAGTGTGAATGCTACAGACTACACATGCTAAGATATAATATTGTTTTTATCACCATGGGAGGAGGAAAGTCAGTATAGGAAGCCAGACCCCACACTGACTTTTTTAGCCTTCTCAAATGTCTCTAAAACTTACATTCTTTGCAAACCTTTTTCTTTTTTCTTTTTTTTTTTTTTTGATTCCACAGTCTCTGTTTATCTTGTCAAAGGACAGAAAATTCCTAAGGGAAATTAATTTCTTATCCCCGCTAGCTTTCTTGATTAAGCTTTTGCTACAAGGGCTCTCAATTTCCCTCATAAGCAAGACTCTCTGACAGCCTTAGTAAAAACATTAAACACTGCTTTATGCAGACACTAATTTTAAGGAGCTGTTATCTCTAATTTCTGTATAAAGGAGCAAAACCAGACCCCTTCTTGATCTTATCAGCTCTATTTAGTAGGCCTTCGTTCCTGTCATGGTTGTATTTCTCTTTGGAAATTACAGTAAGAGGTACTGAAGTGCCTATTCTTGCAGTCATGTCCTGACAGCTATGCTATCTGTGGAGGGAGTTCTTCTGAAATGTCTGCTGTATATCAAAATGTATATGAAATCCTTGTGTCTTTTGGGCTAATTTGAAAAGCGATGAGAACCTTAAAATATTTGGATCCAGCTGTCACCACTCACACAGGGCAGAGTAATACTAAGAGCTACTCTGAGCTAGCTGCAAATGAGATACGTCTACATGATGTAAGTCAGAGTTTGCAGAAAGAGAGAAAACAAATTCATCAGGGTAACTAGCAGAGCTGAAAAAATACATAAGCTTTCATGCAATGAAAAACTTTCTGTTAATAGAGTTAGCATACTTCAAAGATAAATACAGGCTGAAAAAATTGCTCTCAGCTTGATAATATATGTTAATTGGTTAGACTGTGAGACAAGGTAGCTGGTACGTTGTAAAGCAGAAGACTGTTTCAAATGGAGAGGGACATTAAACTGTTTATCTTCCTATCAGAAAGAGAATGGGAGAGAGGATTTATATCCTGTGAATGATAAGATACCAGCATGGAAGTGGAAGAGAGAAGGTAATATGTTTAAAAATTCTACTTCTACTGAACCCATAATTATTATTTTCTTATTGGCCTGTTGACTACAGAGGTGAAATCATGCTTTAGCCTGGTCGCAGTATGTTTGGTTTATAGTACAGTAATCGATAGCCTGGAACATGCAGATCTTAATGTGGTTTTAACTGGTAGAAATCCTTTGTTTTGACTTAGGTTGGATATTAAGATGTGAGCTGGAATGGATGGGATCTTGATGGGATCAAGATCAAGATGGGATCTTCAACATCTTTGCAGATGTTGAACAGTATTGATATAAATTTGCTCTACTGTTGGCAAGTGATTCTTTTTCATCACTGTTAGAGCTTTATCTTTTGATAGGAAGCCTTCACTGATCTAGTATTCAAACATGCACAAGAGACTGTATCTTTGTCAAGGCCATTACCAATACTGAGTGATATGCAGATTTGACCAGTGAATTACTTTCCTGAGTGGAGCTCAGTTTCTTTAACAAATGTTCTCTTCAACAAATGGTGATCAGTAGTGTAAGAGGAGGCATTTGTTTAAGTCATGCAGAAGACTGAATAAGGTGTAGGCCCGAAATTCATCCACTCCAATGCACATTTACTTGATTGCAGGAGTGCTAAGAGATTTTCTAAGTAGTTGAACATACACTAAAGGATCAGCCCAATGATTTTTCAGTTGAGTTCAGGTGTTGTCACGACCAATTTTTACTTTGCCATTCTTAAGGGAATTGGTTTGCAGACATAGTTCCTCCATTGTACATGGCGCTCTGCAATGATGAATCTGCTGCTTTTCCTGCCACTTATTGCTTGTTTCATGTTCTATAACTTTCATGGAGCTGATACATAAACTCATCTGCAGTGACAGTGGAGGATTATTCTCTCTCTCTTGGATCACTAGGAAGCTTCTTTATGCTTATGCTGTCTTTTCCATCAGTCATATCTATATTTCTTAAGAAGCTCTGCCACAATTTCCATCTTTCCTTAATTAATAGAGAAGCCAATCCTTGACCAACTGGTAATATCATCACAGCTGGGATCTTCAGCAAGAGGATACACTTGAGTCACCGGTTTAAATTTTTCTTCTTGATGACCTATTTCTGGCTCCAGGCGCACAATTCATATTCTAGCTTCTTGAGATGCACACTGCTTTCAGTGTGACAAAAAGATCATACATTTCTAGCAGTGGTTTTGTATTTCTTATTATGGTGTTAAATTACTTAACAAGATCTTTGCAGGTTACCTTTTTAAAATTTAAGTGTCTAGGAAAAGTTACAATGTGTGGTGTTAGAGCTGCTTTTATATTTATAGTGACTGACCAATGCAAACTGAGACAAGAGATGATGAGTAAAGTACGATTTTTTTGTTGTTGTTGCAGTCCAGCAGTGTTATTGCTGTTAAGACCCACATAAAATGTGTCAGTATTCTCATTTCCATTTTCTCCTATTGAAAGATTTGGGTTATGGAGCAAGCTTAGATGACAAACACCTGCCTGCATTTCAGCTATTTACCATACTTCGTTATTTGCTTTTAGCAACTGTTAATACTACAGCTATTGAAATTACTAATGTTTGATCTTCCTTTATTATTAAGACACAATGTTTTTTAAAATTAAACTTTTCAGGCAAGGCTTCCAGACAGTCATGATGTGAGACTGCTACCATCGTTTGACTGGATTTCCCTAATTTCTGTATGAGTTATGAAGGGTGCATTGACAACAAGTTTGGATTTGACAAAGATTATATGGCTATAGTACTTGTGAGTACTCCGATAACTAGCTTAATTTTCTATTTGTGTGCTTCTTATTGACATGGTACCTGATTTTTTAATTAGGACAGCTTGAGGATGCTTTTTGTCACTGAAAGCAGATTGATCCTTTAAAGTATTTTTTTATCAGTGTAAGCCTTCAAGAAAGACCTTTTATACAGTATTGCCAACTTGATTACTACAAATAACTTTTGTTACAGTAATAGTTATGCATCAAAATTTCCAGACTTATTAAATTCATCATAAACTTTAGTACAAACACTCCAACAGTGACAACTATGTTACTGCTAGTAAAATAGCACTAATAAAACCCATTTTTCCCTCCTAAGCAACACTCAGGAACAAACCACCAGTGATATTCATAGTTAACCTTGTGGTTTTCCAGAGAGCTTGTTAGAGACATCTGGCTATACACCAATGAGAGCTTGCATAGATATGTGAGCCACTGTAGCCGTCACTGCTTTCATCCCTTTCCTTCCTGGGCATAAATGTTCTTTCAGTTGATTGACTGAACCATTGGTTAACTCATGACTGCTTTAAAATTGCCTATACAATAACTCTCTACAGTATGATGATATTATGGCATCACTAGATGGAATTTTAAATCAAAACCCTTTGGGTGTTTTACCTTCTGGAAGCTGTAATACTTCTTTTTTTGGTGCGTTGATCTAGGACCTGTCCTACAAGAGTGGGAAGAATAATGAGACTTTCATAAGATGTGAAGAAGTGAAGATGAGAGCAAAATTGAACTGACAAGCTTTAAGGTGGTAATGTTCTTGTATGCACTGGCAACAGCTGGTTGGAAGATTTGTGTTGAGAAGAAGTGGTTCTCCAGCTAGAAAGTATTTGACAAAAGAGAAAAAAAATCTCGTTTTGGCATCCACCTTTGAAACTAATCACATTCTCCAAGAAAATAAAATAGATTGTTTCAATAAGAAGATATACGCTTGTGTTACTAAAAACATAGACTAAGAAATTGTAGTCTAAGTATTCTGAAAACCTAATTCATGGGTAAAGAATTTGGAAAAGCCTCCTAAGAAAGGTAGAGACAAGCAATAAATAAGCTAGTTACTGGTTATGACAAGATATGCAAATAGGACTATTAAAACAGGAAAAGTATCTGAAGGAAGAAGCATCTACAGGGACTTCAGATTTCTAAATATCTTCTAAACAAGATAGTTGATATCGTCCCTGATTCATCATGTATATTTTTAATAAAGATGGTCTATTCTTTCTATTTATGTTTCTATTCTATTAAGATCCTTTTGGTATATATCTAAATAATATCGTTATCATATACAATGCATACACATAAAAAAAATCATGTCTTTACATTTACGGCTGTTGCCCCAGGGATTCTGAGGGCCAGCTGTTGAATGAAGAGAGTTAATACAGTGACTCATGAAAATGAAAGGGCTAAAAGCTTACTTTTTCCACTTCCGTGAACCCTGGAGACATCAAAACAAGAACAATTCAATAAAGTGAAAGCCTGTGTGTTTTACCAAGGCAAATTTTACTCTATAATAAAGATGATCCTCTGATCAAGTCTATAGTCGCAATAAAGAAAAAAGCAAACACCTGTATTAATTTTGAGGAAATCTGAAAATTTTCTACAAACATTTGTTATTCAACAATTAAAGTGACAAGATTCAAGATGACCCTCATGTTTCTCTCTAATCTGAAAATGAAGATATCCTACGAAAAGGTGTTATAACAATTTATTTCAGTCTAATTTTATGGCTATAATTTATTTTTTTATCTTAATTAATTTTTATCTATTTACTTCCTCCTTTGTCAGTGTACCCTTTAGCTATCCAGTAGTATAGGATTATCTAGCTGTTTGTTCTTCTACATCTTGATCACTCTATAGATTTATGCTGTATTAAAAAATTACTCATTTCCATGCTTCTGCATCTCATGTGTATATTCTGGAGAAGAAGGATATGTACCCCAGATTTGAGTGTATGTTGATACTGTAATTAATTACATATTTATTAAAGTTCTGTGTTCTCTGTAGGTCACAACATTCTAAAAGTGTGTTAAAGGTCAAGATGCAGCATTGTCAAAGTGTAATCTCCTTTGAGTAGCAGGAATTAACCTTGAAGTATCACAGAAATGATAACTATGTTCTCCAAGGAGAAGATGGCAGTTTTTCATTCTACCCTGTTCTTACCTTGAGAGTGTCAAAAGAGCTTCTTTTTTGTTGCCTGAAAGGAGAATACACTGCTCACACATTATATATTAAAATGACTGAAAAGGAAGAGGAAAAAGACAAGTTGATAAAATGATCAGATCTGTTATTGAGGACTATTTGTGGATTACACTTTTAACTATGCATTCAAAAATAATTTAGATCAGAAGGCTGAACATAACCAGTCACCTCAGGTTATTTTTGAACTGCTGCTTTCTTAATATTTCTGGAAGACAAGCCCTTTGAGGCAGACTATATTTCTCAATACATCTGAATACTGTGGAAATCACAATGTGTAACAAGCATAATAAGAATCTTAATCGATTAATAAGATCGGAGTGCCTCGAACAGGGTGAAGGAAAGACAAAAAAGTTGCCATGAACATTCAGTTGCCAATCAACATACAGTTAAAAACCAAACATTTAAACATCTTCTTTAAGAATGGACAATCATATAAAAGCTTGTTAAATAGCTGAGGGATTTTAGTAAGTGTTGTTATGGGATTTTTTTTTTTCATTTTTGTTAAGCACAGACAGAAACAGAATGTATTTAAATGTCCACTGTGTCTATTATTTACACATTCCATAAGACTGATGCTCACAATTACTTGGCATACTGAATTTCTTCAAGACATACTTTCTATTATTAGATTTGTAGTGAGCACAGAGATAAATGTTATTAGCAATGAAGTTTGTGAGCTAAACTACTGTACATCAGATCAAACATTCCTCCACTGTGATGGATGACTTCCCTTCAGCTCTAAACTGCTGAAGCTGTTCTGTTTATTTCATTTCAAGCTCACTTTAAGCCACACTTGAAGGAGCCAAATCTATATTCAGCGTTGAGACTGCTCTGTGTTCCTGTCAGATCTTTCCCTTTATTTTGTTACTGATGCCATTTAAAGGTTCTCTGCTAGAAAGCCTAGAATATAAAAATGTATACATGTTAATTTTACATTTTTTATGTAAACTCTATGATAAAAAAACAAATGTTTCAGTACCTAATAACCACATAGCATGTCTTATGTTCCTCCGGCTCAGGATTTCTTTTGCCTTTGGTAAAATGGTACATTAGGTCGTCACATTAGGCTAGCAAGCAAGTTTTCTTTACCTGTTACTGTCTTGAAAGTTAGCAAGTGAGAGAGAGGCTGCATTTGTATTAATGCCTTCTTTCTTTCCACCTCCAAATTCAAACCAATTGGCTTCTATATATTCAGAGATGTCTGCAGAGCTTTCAGCATCAATAGCAACTGGAAGCCCTTGTTTTTCAGTGTAAATCCTTTGAATCTGATGCCAAGATGACACTAGCCCAGAAGAAACACTCATTGTCTTCAACTGGCCATCCTATATCAAACACAAAATCTTGAGCACCAGCCAAAATTAACACGTTTCCCTATTGTATTTATGTTTGGTAACATTCGTGGAAGACACAATCGTAAGAACGTAGAATTCAGTTTTCACCATCTCACCGCTGCTGTCTGTAAGCTCATCAGTAAAAGCTAAACAAAAGGGTATGCTTAGCGGCATGGTTCAGATCCTAAGCTGCTGACCTGGTGTTTTGGTCTCATAAGCATATTAGACAGCTTTATGGGATTTGCATTTAACAAAACTGTAAGGAGATTAATTACAGCTTCTTAAGCCACTGAAAAGTAATGTAAAATCAATTACTTTATTATTGGCTAGGCCAGACCACATGGTTGCAGGCAGGACAAAAATCGAATGAGCACAGCACTTTAGGCCTCCATTACAGCTTACCATTAGCAAAGCCTTTTCAGATATGTGGAGATGATCACGAAATATGGGATAATGTTAGCTAATTTTTAACAAGGGAACATTTTTTAATTCAATGATGGCTAGACATAAGGCCTTTGTAGGACTACAGTGGTCTTTTGTGCATGACTGAAGACTGCTGAAAAATTCTGCAGATAATGAATAGAGGTCCAATGTTTTCTCCCTGCATGTAAACAGCCATGGATTTATCATCTGATAATCAATGCATAGTTCATTGGGAACAATTCCATTTGTCTGCATCTAGTACAGTATTTACACTGTACTATATTTCACAAGGCATTTTAAACAGTTCATCATGAAGAATCAGATGAGATTTTACTTCTGGAGTTTTGAAAACAGGATTGAAAAATATTTGCTGAGCTTTTATTTAGGGATATGACTGCAAAACAAGTAAAAGTACAAACACCCTCCACAGTTTGGTTTTCTCATATGCCTGATGTCCTCCATCTTCTACAGTGTCTTTAGAATGCAGGATATTTTATAGTGCTCTAAAACATATTTCTTGAGAACACAGACTAAAGTCCTACTGTCCAGGACTGCATGCAACCAAAACAGGAACCGGCTGAGTTGAGCTCTTCTCCCTTCGTTCCCCCATGTTCAGATTATGTCCCACAGCAGAAGGCCCACTCTGCTTGGCAAATCACACATAGCTGAGACGTAAGATGGTGCAAGTCTGCCTGCATGCATGGGACAAAGACACACACTTCCAGCTGCTGCAAAGCAGTATGAAGTCTCATTAGCTGGGAAGGAGGCACAGAGCAGCTACAGTGCTGTGAAAGAGCCAATTTTGTGTGGATTGCTAGAGGGAAGATAATGGGGGGTAAATCTAATAAACCCAAGACTGCTATTAGTATAATGCCTGCTAAATTCTTCAGAGTTTTTCATGTTTAGTAGTGACTCCAAATCCAAGTATTTTGTGACCCATCAGGGAGCCTAATTCTTGTTGTAGAACATATATGCTATCTGGAAAGGGAGGCCTGCTGTGCTTTAGCTCATTTCATTATACAGCCCCAAAATATGTATTTCGAAAAGAACACTTTCAACTAATATTTTGACTGAGGTGAGCTAGGTCCAAGAACATTACTACAAAAATGTTCAAAGATGGTTGAGTTGTAATTACACACTGTTCTGACCAATGAAAAAATATTCTCAAAAGTTGTGCAGCAATAGGTATTCTAAATTATTCCACCCTGATTAATATCAACTATTTTTTTTTTCTACAGAGAGGCAGGACATTATTACAAAAGTTTAAAAATGTTGGAACTCATACTTGTTTAATAAGGTAAACTTGTATTTTCTGGATGCACTGGTGACACATGTTATGTCATTTTCTTGAATAGCTTATTGGTATTACTTCACAACAAGGCGTGGATAAAGATAAGATGAGATAATTGTTGTCAATGGGAATGTAATGCCTCTTCACAGCAGTGAAGTCATAATATGATGTAAATATATCCATTACAAGAAGGCTCAACAAATACAGTATTTAGTTTTAAAGGTGTAAAGGATATTAAGCAATTCCTGAGCCTTGCACAGATACACTGCACTGAGATAAATTTAGCCTAAATGGAAAGGGAAATAAACAAGCAACATAATCAATGGAACTCATTGAATTAATTAATATCATTGTGCAATCCTTAGGTCACTTGGAGCCAGAAAATATAGATTCTTTCAGGAAATTCACACACCTCACTGTCTATATCAAAATAATTTTGTCTTCCTGTTTAAAAAAAAGTTTTAAAATAAGGGGGTGGCAGGCAAACTCCCTCCTTGCCCACCTTGCCTCCCCATGTGCCTCTGTACAGCAAGTATGAGGCTCTGGATGTGGAAGGACAGTCCATGGATGAAGTGGATGATGGTCCAGCTAATCAGAGGTGTTGCCAAGGTCATAAAGGCCTACCCCCTGCATCACAACCACCCCAACGAGGAAGAAAAGATGGATTATAGTTGTAGGCAACTCCCTTCTGAGGGGAACCAAAGGTCCAATATGCCGGACAGACCCTTCTGTTAGGGATGTCTGCTGCCTCCCTGGGGCCTGGGTTACGGACATTAGTAGGAAACTTCCTAGCCTCCTGTTGCCCTTGGACATGGTTTAGGGGACATGGTGGCATTGGTTTAATGGTTGGACTTGATGATCTTGAAGGTCCTTTCCAACCTTAGTGATTCTGTGATTCTGTGATTCCGTGACTATTACCCACTACTGCTTTTCCATGTGGGTGGAGACGAAGTTGCAACTCATAGTCCAAAAGCAATCAAAAGAGACTTCAGGGACCTGGATGGTTGGTAAGGGAATATGGAGCACAGGTTATTTTTTCCTCCTTCCTTCCACTTGCAAGCAGTGATATAGGAAGAAATAGATGGGTCCAGTCTATTAATACATGGCTCCATGACTGGTGTCACTGTTACAATTTTAGGTTTTTGATAATGGGACAGCCTAAACAGCACCTGGCTTGCTAGTATCAGATGGGATTCACCTTTCTCAAAGAGGGAAGAGGGTCTTTGCTCACAAGCTAGCAGAAAATTTCTTTACTGGAAGAGTGGTCAAGCATTGGAACAGGCTTCCCAGCGAAGTGGTGGAGTGTCCATCACTGGAGGTATTCAAAAAACATGTAGACGTGGCACTTTGGGACATGGTTTAGTGGGCATGGTGGTGTTGGGTTGATGGTTGGACTTGATAATCTTAGAGGTCTTTTCCAACCTTAATGATTCTGTGATTCTATGACTTATTAACAGGGCTTTAAACTAGACTCAAAAGGGAGGAGGATAATATCAGGCTTACCCATGACAAGCTGTTGGATGATACACCAAGGTTAGAGGGCCAGCATGCTAGCGAGGTCCCTCAGCCTATTACAGCACAGAAAGATCTCAGAGGAACTAAAGGAGGTCCCTCTAAGAGAGTGACATGACCAAAAGCCCAGCTGAAGTGTCTCTATACCAATGCATGCAGCATGGGCAACAAACAGGAGGAGCTGGAAACCACCGTGCAGCTTGAAAGCTATGACCTGGTCAACATTACTGAAACTTGGTGGGACAAATCCCATGACTGGAGTGTGGCTATCAATGGCTACAGGCTGTTCAGAAGGCACAGGCTAGGAAGGAAGGACGAAGATGTTGCCCTCTACATCAAGAAATGGATAGAGTGTAAAGAGCTGTCTCTGAGGAATAACCATGAGCAGGTTGAAAGCTTATGGGTAAGAATCAGGGACTGAAGCAACAAAGGGAACCTTGTGGCTGGTGTCTACCACAGGACACGTGACCAAGGGGAGTCTATTGCAAAGTCTATTGTGAGTCTATTGGTGAGTCTATTGAGTGAGACTATTGGTGACCTGTTGGTCATCAAAGCATGTGAGCTAATTGGTGACATCAATATTGGAGGCAGCCTGGGCTGCAATGACCATGCACTGGTGGAGTCCGCAGTCCTGAGGGGTAGGGGGCAAGCAAAGAGTAAAGACAGGACCCTGAATTTTAGGAAAGCAAGTTTCCAGCTCTTCAGGGAGTTAGTCAACAGGACCCCCTGGGAAACTACCCTCAGGGACAAGGGAGCAGAACAGAACTGGCAGATCTTTAAGGACACTTTGCATAGAGCGCAAGAGCTCCCGATCCCCAGGTGTAAGAAATCGGGAAAGGAAAGCATGACACCAGGATGGCTGAGTGGAGACCTGATGGGCAGACTAAAGGGCAAGAAGGAAATGCACAGGCAGTGGAAGCAGGGACAGGTATCCTGGGAGGAGTACAGGGACACTGCCCGGTTATGTAGGGATGGGGTCAGGAAGGACAAGGTGCAGCTGGACCTGAACTTGGCAAGGGATGCAAAGAATAATAAGAAGGGTTTCTGCAGGTAGTCAGCCAGAAAAGGAAGGTCAAAGAAAGTGTAACCCCTTTGATGAGCAAGACTGGCAAACTGGCAACTATGGATGAGGAGAAGGCTAAGGTATTGAATTTGCCTCAGTCTTCACTGGCAGTGTCTCTTCCCAAACTTCTCTAGGGAAGGACTGAAAGACGGGGACTGGAGAAGCAAAGTCCCTCCCACTCTAAGAGAAGATCAGGTTCGTGACCTCCTGGAACCTGAGCATGGACAAGTCTATGGGACTTGACGAGATGCATCCCTGAGTCCTGAGGGAATTGGTTGATGTAGTTACCAAGCCACTCTCCATGGTATTTGAAAAGTCCTGGCAGTCAGGTAAAGTCCCTGGAGACTGGAAAAAGCATAAGATTGCACCCAGTTTTAAAAAAGGGTAGAAAGGAGGACCCTGGGAACTACTGACTTGTCATTCTCACCACTGTGCCTGGGAAGATCATGGAACAGATCCTCCTAGAAGCTATGCTAAGGCACATGGAGGACAGGGAGATGACTCAAGACAGCCAGCATGGCTTCACCAAGGGCAAGTCCTGCCTGACCAACCTAGTGGCCTTCTATGATGGAGTGACCACATCAGTGGACAAGGGAAGAGCTACCAATGTCATCTATCTGGATTTCTGTAAGGCCTTTGACACAGTTGCCCATAACATCCTTCTCTCTAAATTGGAGAGATATGGATGTGATGGGTGGACTGTTGGGTGGGTGAGGAATTGGTTGGATGGTGCCATCCAGAGGGTAGTGGTCAATGGCTCAATATCCAGGTGGAGGTCAGTGACGAGCGGTGCCCCTCAAGGGTCCGTATGGGGACCAGTACCCTAATATCTTCATCAATGATGTAGACAGTGGGATGGAGTGTACCCTCAGCAAGTTTGCAGATGACACCAAGCTGAGTAGTGTGGTTGACATGCCTGAGGGACAGGATGCCATCCAGAGGGACCGTCCCTCTGGACAAGCTCAAGGAATGGGCCTGTGTGAACGTCATGAGGTTCAACAAGGCTGAGTGCAGGGTCCTGGTATCAATACAGGCTGGGGAACGAAGGGATTGAGAGCAGCCCTGCCAAGAAGGACCTGGGGGCACTGCTGGATGAAAAGCTGGACATGAGCCAGCAATGTGTGCTCACAGCCCAGAAGACCAACCATATCCTGGGCTGCATCCAAAGAAGTGTGGCCAGCAGGTCAAGGGAGGTGACTCTTCCCCTCTACTCTCTACTACCACCTGGAGTCCTGTGTCCAGCTCTGGAGCCCTCAGCACAGGAAAGACATGGACTTGTTGGAGCGGGTCCAGAGGAGGGCCACAAAAATGATCAGAGGGATGGAACACGTCTGCTATGAGGACAGGTTGAGAGAGCTGAGATTGTTGAGCCTGGAGAAGAGAAGGCTTTGGGGACACCTTATTGCAGCCTTCCAGTATGTAAAGGGGGCATATAGGAAAGATGGGGACAGACTTTTTAGCAGGGCCTGTAGCGATAACACAAGGAGTAATGGTTTTAAACTAAAAGAGGGTGAATTTCAACTAGATCTAAGGATAAAATTTTTCACAGTGAGGGTGGTGAGGCACTGATACAAGTTGCCCAGAGAGGTGGTAGATGCCCCATCCCTGGAAATGTTCAAGGTCAGGTTGGACTGGGCTCTGAGCAACCTGATCTAGTTGCAGATGCCCCTGCTAACTGCAGGGGGGTTGGCCTAGATGACCTTTAAAGGTCCCTTCCTACCCCAAGATACTATGATTCTGTGATCTTGCCTTCTGGAGAAATGTGATCAGAAACAGCTGTGAATACAGACTTGATAGGTAGAGGCATAGGCTATGTATCGAGGTAAATCAGTTATACATGTACAACAAACTGTTAAGGGACTGTAGGCCTTTGGAATCATTGGAAAAATTAGCTAGGAGAGTCTGATTTGCCCTTTACATAATAGGGACATCTTTGTGCCCTGAAACACAGATGCAGAGCCTAGTAATGAAGCAGCAGAGACTTCTGACTTGCTTACTAGTGACCAGAGTTTCTTCTAAACCTCAATAATACTTTCACTGCACGTTAAAGGAAGTCAAAATGTGTGTAATGACTCCATGGTGTTGTAGAAGCATCTGTGGTTGCATCTAAACAGACTCAGTCTTGAACAGTCTTCCACAGCCATCTAGTCATCAGTGCACTCTCTTACATGGGGTTTTGGTTTGTGCCATGTATTGATTGCTGAAATGTTGGCTGGGACTGCTGCAAGGGATGGCACAAGTCAGGGACAGTTCCTAATGACAGTATAGTGAGGTAAGACTGTCCTGGGAAGCAAGAAAGCTTGGATATATAGGTGGGAGTCCTGCTGCATCCTCCAGCTGGAAGACTGTTGAGTAGGCCGAATACCATTTTATTTGCTAGCACAGAAGTAGTCTTCATTCATGCTTAACAAGAAGACAGTGTGCCCAACAAAGGCTGTAGTCTAAGGTCTAAAAGCAAGCGGTATCAGTTAGACACAGAGAGGACTGCAAGATAACAGTGCAAGAGAGACAGCAGTTGCAGTCAGTGATCTCAGGATACTGGCTGCTGTTTCCATTGAAAACATTGCAGGAGCTATCATTTTTGGTGTGTCTCCATGTTAGATACAGCCTTTAAAATTATTGTAAATGATGCCATGCAAGGGCATCTCTGGGCCACAGAAATCCAAATAATGGTTAGAGAGTTGTTTTTACTTCCAGATAATAACTGCATACTAAAATATACAATTGTGGTAGAATCATCTGGTTAATCTTTATTTGCTGATGACTGCTTCTCTGAGACACAGGAGGAGCTAGACAGCAGGAAGAGACTTTCCTTTGACTGCCTGCACACTCCATGGTCAAGATTCTATTCATGCCTAAGTGACTCACAGTCTCAATGTAGCTCAGACCCTTGTTTTTGTACTCCGTGGGCTAAAGGAAGGCCTTAAAATGGCCTGCCTTTTTTTACCAGACTGAAAGATCAGATGCCCCTTTGCAGGATGAACCTGAAGTCATGTGCAAACTTGGGCAATGGTGTCCCACCAAAACCTACCCATTCTCAGCAGTACTCATGGTGACAAAGAAATAGAGGAACTCCACTGTTCACAAAGTGAGGCAGACTGAAGATCTCTCTCATGTGAAGGCACAGTCCTTGATGACCAGTCCTTCCCTGGCATCTCCCATAGATGGTCGAATCTTGTATTGTCCGTCCCCAGGTAGACATGTCTTGGGGAAGACTGGAGGACAAGCTACTCCATATGCTGTGAAAGACTTCATAGAACTTATATGAATTACATTTAGTGAAGATTAGTTACATTCTTCAAAGGGGAAGAGGGTGATGATTTCTATTCCAGATATATTTTCCCTTTTCTCATTCAGAACTTGCCTGCTCTGGAGACTGTTTCATCAGAGTGCTATAAACCCCTGCATATTAGGATTAATAATTAAAGTACTAATATATTTTTAAATATAAAATTGCAAATGCAGACATAATGCAGTTGTACAGGATCTACTTAGCATTCCCGCTGCAAAAAGGGACCTATGAAATTTTCATGAATGTTTTATATTGCAGATAGGCAGAATCATTCAGTGCTTAATGCTGCTCAATAATAGCATTGCAAACAGTTTTCTAAGGAGGCAAGCTGTGCTGCCAAATATGTATGAAGTGTCACCCGTACCACCGAAAATAAGCCTTCTGATGATTACAAGATTATACTGCATATAGCATGCACACACACGCACTGATGCACTCCCTCATCTCTCTCTATATACAGACCCTCACACGGAGCAAGCAGCAAAGCACGATGCTTATCTTTTAAATGGGTAACAACTTCAGCCTTGCTGAGTTACCATCTTCCCTCTACAACTGTGTGTACCTATCTGAGTAGATGACAAAAGTAAGATGGACAGTGAAAGATAGAGCATACTGACATTTTAAACACTGTTATTGCTTTAGTCACATTTCAGCATTATGCTGAGGAAGAGAAACTGGAAAGAATGAGAGGTAATGAGCTAAGAAATGCTTCTGTCATGACATGTGCCACTCCTTATCAGCATGTTCTTGTCTAAGCAGACACCATATATCTCTTTCAACACTTTCTATATTGTCCTTCACAGATATATGCTAGAAATGAGGGAATAATTTACAGGAAAAAATATACATAACCTTAGAGTGTACTTTTGTTGTTGCTCATTTTTCAAAGTGTTGGCTGTGTTTCTTAATGGTTGTGTATATCACACGAGATTGCCCCTGCTTCCTGTCTGGAAGAATATCACTTTCCAATCAGGAAGGGGGTAAGAGGAAACCACTGAGACTTCAACTTTATGAAGGATTAGTCAGGAGATGATTAGTCAGTAGGTGACCAAAACCTGAGTAATCTAAGAGCATTTTTTTTTTTCAGAAGGGATTTATTAACACCAAGCCATAATTCTTAGGTATTCAGGCTGTTATGACACTTAGCAGCTTGAATGGGAAATTTCATTGAGTTCTCTCATTAGATAAGTATTTGAAGACCAGCTGTAAAAAGGACACAGTTAGATTCCTATCTAATTCAGTGTGCCAAGGCTCTGGCCAGAAATAATTTTTCCAAGCCTTACCTTAAAAGCAGACAGTCACATTCCTGACCTATGACAGAAGGAGCATTCTCTCCCTAATCATTGCTTTGTTATTTGAGAATTTTTATTTAAGCCAATGTAGAAAAGGCAAAGTTTGTTTATTTTGCCAGAATGTCTTACATAATAGTTTGCACCCATCTTTTTTCCAATGACCAGATAAGAGAACATTTGAGGCATCCACATGAGAGAGCTCATGGAGTCTCCATCCATCCCTAATGCACAACAGAGCCATAGTCTGCAGGGGGATGCTCTCTGACCCTCTTGGAAGTGGCTACAGAACAGTCATTCCTCTGCTTTTCACAGAATCACAGAATCACAGAATCACAGAATCACTAGGTTGGAAAGGACCTTCAAGATCATCAAGTCCAACCATTAATCCAGCACCACCATGTCCCCTAAACCATGTCCTGAAGCGCCACATCCACACGTTTTTTGAACACTTCCAGAGATGGCGACTCCACCACCTCCCTGGGCAGCCTGTTCCAATGCCTGACCACTCTCTCAGTGAAGAAATTTTTCCTAATATCCAATCTAAACCTCCCCTGGCGCAACTTGAGGCCATTTCCTCTTGTCCTATCACTAGTCACTTGGGAGAAGAGACCAACACCCTCGTCGCCACAACCCCCTTTCAGGTAGTTGTAGAGAGCGATAAGGTCTCCCCTCAGCCTCCTCTTCTCCAGACTAAACAACCCCAATTCCCTCAGCCACTCCTCATAAGACTTGTTCTCCAGACCCCTCACCAGCTTCGTTGGCCTTCTCTGGACACGCTCCAGCACCTCAACATCCTTCTTGTAGTGAGGGGCCCAAAACTGAACACAGTATTCAAAGTGCGGCCTCACCAGTGCCGAGTACAGGGGCACGATCACTTCCGTGCTCCTGCTGGACACACTAGTTCTGATACAGGCCAGGACGCTGTTGGCCTTCTTGGCCACCTGGGCACACTGCCGGCTCACGTTCAGCCGGCTGTCAACCAGCACCCCCAGGTCCCTTTCCGCCGGGCTGCTCTCCAGCAACTCCTCCCCAAGCCTGTAGCATTGCATGGGGTTGTTGTGGCCAAAGTGCAGGACCCTGCACTTGGCCTTATTAAACCTCATACAGCTGACCTCTGCCCATCGATCCAGCCTGTCCAGATCCCTCTGCAGAGCCCTCCTACCCTCCAGCAGATCAACACTCCCACCCAACTTGGTGTCATCTGCAAACTTACTGAGGGAGCACTCAATTCCCTCATCCAGATCATCAATAAAGATATTGAACAAGACCGGCCCCAGAACCGAGCCCTGGGGAACACTGCTTGTGACTGGCCGCCAGCCGGATTTAACGCCGTTCACCACAACTCTCTGGGCTCGGCCATCTAGCCAGTTCCTCTCCCAGCGAAGAGTAAACCCGTCTAAGCCACGAGCCGCCAGTTTCTGCAGGAGAATGCTGTGGGAGACGCTGTCAAAGGCTTTACTAAAGTCCAGGTAGACAACGACCACAGCCTTTCCCTCATCCACTAGGCGGGTCACCTGGTCATAGAAGGAGATCAGGTTGGTCAAGCAGGACCTGCCTTTCATGAACAAACTGGTAAAACTGATTGCTCTGTACAAAAGCAGAGTGCAGTCTCTTTTTTCATAATTAACATCCCGGGAAGTGTTTGTTTTTCAGGATTCTTGCTCTACAAGACTTACTTTTGTGGTTGTCGTTATTGTTTTCCCAGACAAAAACTCTTCTGATTTGGGATCACGCAGCACTCTTCGTAGAATCATAGAATCATAGAATCATAGAATCATAGAATCTTTGGGTTGGAAGGGATCTTTAAATGGGGCCCATGCAATGAGCAGGGACATCTTCAACTAGATCAGAGCCCCGTCCAACCTGACCTGGAATGTTTCCAGGGGATGGGGCATTTACTACCTCTCTGGGCAACCTGTGCCAGTGTTTCTCCACCCTCATTGTGAAAAATTTCTTCCTTAGATCCAGTCTAAATCTCCCCTCTTCTAGTTTAAAACCATTACCCCTTGTGCTATCGCTACAGGCCCTGCTAAAAAGTCTGTCCCCATCTGAAGATCCTAAAGTTACCAACATCTTTTTTATTTTCCTTCTTTCCCATGAAAAAAAAAACCTCAATTCAAACTGATCTCCATTATCAAAAAACACCCAGTATTATGAAGTTTTGTGACCTCTCTAAATCATGGAAAGCTAATTATTATGGATAATTCATATATGAATGTTAAATTTGGGATCTTTATTCTATCTGAATCAGAAGTCTCAGATTCTCTATTCACTTGTCTTGGGTGGAATTTTACATACGCCAAGTGAAAAATGAGGCAGTCAGGTCATTATCTCCCAGCTATATACTAGATTATAAGAGATAGAAAATATGTCATTTTCAAAAGCCAAATTAATGAACAATTGAAGCAACTTGGCAAACTTGGTAAAAGTTGAAATGAAGTCTCTTACTTATTAATGACTTGTAAACCAAGGTGGAGTTCTTTCCTTTTGAACTTACAGCTTCATTCAAACAGCAGTATAAAGTTCTGATCAGTGTTATGGAGTTCCAGTCAGAAGATCGCAGTGATTGTTTCCAGTTTTCTACTAATTTATTTAAGATTAGTTAAAATGCCAAAGTCTAAAAGTTATTATAAGAAGCTGGTTAATCAATCTAAAAAATATTGAAAGTTCAATTGATGCAAAGATTATATCTGTAAAAGTAGAGATTTTTCATCAGAATTGAACAATGGCTTTTTTTTTCAGATAAAAATCTGTGCAAATTTGAAGTGATTTTCTATTCTTTGCTCTCATGATATTTTGGTTACCTTATTCCTTTAAACATTCCCAATTTTACTGGTACAAAGAGTTGTGAAAAAAAGAATTATAAAACTGTATTCAGTAATTTTTGTTAAAACTCATTCTAACATCCACTTTTGTATTCAGAAACACATGTTCTCCAAGTTCTTACACAATCTTTACATAAAGGAAAATAAACCTTGTGATTTGTCACCCAGTCAAAACTGAGTTGCACACTTAGTAAGATGAATATTTATGAACTTTTCACTATCAAGATCCTCATCCCCTCCTGAAGGCAGTGAAAACACATTGACTTACACCAGCTGAGAATCTTTCCTTATTGCAGGAAATCTTATCAAAGATATTTTGCAAGCAATAAAGAAATTAAAAGCCAAGTTTTTCATTCTGAAATATTCAGTCAGCTCCAGTAATATACCTATACACTTAACAGAAGTCTGATCTGATGGAGCTATTATAACTCTTTTAGCACCACAGGTTTTACCATTCCCTGCTCAAAAGTAATGCTATCTAAAGCAAGAACTCTGCTTCTGGATGCAAATAAGACTGTACAACGTGTTGAGGAAACCTGTTGTGTTTAGCTAACAGGTCTCAAAAGACTGGGAATTGGGGTTAAGAGTGAAAAATAAGGTGCTTAGGAAAGAAAAAAATGTTTCTCTTTAGTTGGTTTTGAAAGTGGTTGATGAGGATTAGGTCAGCTGCAATTTAGCAGCAGCTTTCTCTGTTTAGTATCTATAATATTTTAACTGAATGAAATAGTTATAACTACAGTTACACTATTTTTAATCCATTTAACATTAAAATGGCATTCCAGATTTCATTTTTTACTGCTCTGCATGTTGGTAAACAGACTAAGGAACATTTGAAATAAATACTGTCAAATCTAATACATAGCTCTATTGAGAAGTGGGTTTTTTCTAGTCCTGAAATGCACCTTTGAATACAAGCAGCTGAATAAGGGCAAGCACCAATCAATCTCACTTACAAAGAAAATGGTGAACACAAAAGCCCCTTAGTAAAAAGCAAGGAACAATTTGCAGCAAAATATATTTGCTCCTGAAGAACCAGGCAGAAAAAAGATAGGCCATTGTAGTCAAAACTCTGTAACATTTGTCTAAATTGTATAAACTCCTATTTTTAAAAAACCCAGGAGGCAAGGGGGAAATCAAATGAAATTCTGCCTCTTTTAAAAGAGGAAATTATGCCTGACATATGTCAAAATTCCATCCCAAGAAATATAGCGGCATGGATTATAAGAGAAATGATCTCTACACTTTTGCAGCCAATTGGTGTTGGCTCCAGCTCAGGTATGTGACAGGAGGTCACAAACTTGAATTGCCCTGTTAAAGTGCTGACTTGATAGAAAAATCTAAACTTCACTTGTTGCCAAACTGTTTCCTCCAGGTAATAGCCATTTATCTATTTGCATGCTGTGCACACCCTCTCTTCTGTAAAGCTCTGCACTTGTGTCAGTACCACCATAAACTACACCCAAGGGACACCAGTTACTGGACTGATTTATACTTGAAGTGTTACCTTATAAAGAATTGATATACAGGCTTCATAATTTTATTTTTTCCAGTACATATTGCAGGATGCTAATCATAATTCCTCTGAAAGCAATCTTTATTTACAATTAAATTGTTATTTGGCTATGAAAAATACACAGCACGAGACCTTTCCTTGGTCTTTTAAAAAATGTCTTAAGAGAACAATACCTGACCATAAGTTAAATACAGCTTCTTTAAACAATTCGACTTATGAGACTTTGCTTTCATAACTGATTAAGTAATAAACAGTCTGGATGCTTTGCGGGTAAGAAAGTACAATATTTTCTTTTGTTGGAAAGTATATTTTATGAAGATCAAATGTCTGGACTGAAGGCAAAAAAGAACGAAGGGCAACTAAAGCAGAATGTCATCAAGAAGGACCTAACAAAAGAACTTGATTTGCTTCCTTCTTTTATGTGTTTGTTTGGGGGTTTTTTTTTAATATGAAATAAAGCCTGAAACTCTAAGCAGAGTTTTTTGTGAAACCAGAGTTTACAGGCTAATATGTCATTCATTTCTTAATACACTAATGATATAAACGTGGAGCTACTGAAAAAGTTCTTATACCCATAAATTTTGAAAAAGTGGGACACTTACTATCGAGCAAAGTATCCTTAAAGAGGATTATCTCAGGGGCTCTTCAAGGTAGGCCTCATTACTGTTTTAAAGTTCTGCTTACAGAGAAACATTAGAGAGGATATTGCTTGTCACTGATCTAATGTTTATGTACACAAGCCCTTCACCAAATATTTATTTGACGGTGAAAGATGGTTACGTTACTACACAACTGAGGCTGTGCAAAGTTTTACACTAACAGCAATGGAAACCTACTTTTAGAAAAAGAAGTCAAAGTTGCCGTGTTTGGGGTATGGGTACCCTGGTAATGGCTGGTTACATGTGACACTGTTTATCCTTGTAAAGAGGGATCTTCCTGCAGGGGGAAAAAAAAAGAAAAAGAAAAAAAGAAAAAGAAAGATTTCAGATGACTTTGATTTGCTTTTTGTGCTAAAACATAATAAATAAAATAGAAAACGCACTTTCTTAATACAAACACCTCCATAGCTATTCTCTCCATTCAAGGTTCTGTGCAGTCCCCAAAACCTCTAGCCTCAGTTTAGGGTTGCTTTCAGCTTAGGCTGACTGACCTTTCCAGGGCCATCGATCACAGCTACAACATCACTAACCCAGTGCACGCTTGTGACCGACCTCTTTAGCAATACTGGATTCTGGGTCATAAATTTCAATTTAGATGTTCCTTATCTTCTGCTACCTTCCCACACTCCCTCCTAGATGGACTTTTCTGCCTACTATCTGCTTCTTTTCGCTGCAATTCAGTTCACTGACATGCCTGCATTCCTGTGTTGGCCATGCTTCTGCTCCATTCACAAAAGCCTCACTCCTGAAGAAAACAAGCACTCGATAGACCATGTTTCTGTGTCTTGCAGACTGGTGCAAAGACGTCCTCTTTAAATCTTTAGAGCGCCTTAATTTGGAGACATCTGATTCAGCTCTTCATTCCTATCATACCATATCCAGAGAATCAGTGAAAAAAATAGTCTCTCTGGATGGGACCTCAATGTGGGAACAGTTCTTCAGTCAGCAACTGAAACAAGAAAGCAACGATTATTCTGTGATGAACTCTTCTCCTTCCCCTTTCTTCAGCATTCATAGATTCTGTGTTGGATTCCTGCCATGTTTTGTAATATGCAATACAGCGCGTCTGCAAAGTGGGGATTATTACCTCAAGCCAAGCGATGCAGCGAATGCAGGATGCTAGCAGCCATGCATGTTACCAGGTGTTGTACCCCTTGAGGACAATCCTGAGCTGTGGTTAATTTGAACATAGGTTTCGAAAGAATTTTCCAACAGGAGGTGATGTCCCTAGAAACAAAATTACAACATTCCCTTCCAACTCTAATAATGGACAGTGTCAACTGAATGACCACTAATAATGACTACAAACAGTCAGAACAAATCATCACAATTCCAGCTACACATAGGAACGGGCTGAGTGGAAATGCATATTCTGACAAAGCAGAAACATTTATAACTGAATTGATGGTACAAGGTCCCGGAAAGGACAAATATTGTTTCCTGCAACACAAAACTAAACAGCTTGCATGGAGCGGTTTAGTGCAACACTGAAAGCCAGGGAATTGGCCTCTTGAACCCCTCACATCAGTGAGGAGGGCACATGTTTAAATTCAGCAGCTGGCATGTGGCCGTTCACACATAGCCAAGGGTAAGGCAGGTGCTGGGACCTCAGCACTTCTGTACAAAAGGTGAAAATAACGCTATTTCCTAAATGGTATAAGGCATTCTTGAACCGTAATGATTTTGGTAAATCTAACAGCCACCCTGCGCTGTGATTAATGGAAAAGATGGAGAACCGTGGGATTCACAAAATGCAGTCAGCTTTTGTTTTTCTCATTTTTCTATCACTTTGTTTAATAATGCTGCAAATAAGAAGGCAAAGCACAGTATTAGAAAAAATGGGGTGGGGAAGACAACAGCTGCCTGAAAGAGTCCAGCTGTGCAGCCCGGATTCTGCTTTCAGGCATGTTTTGTGCAAAGTAAGTGAAACTGAAAGATTATAAAAAAAGACCAGTGATCTGCAAGGTTTCACAACTTGTTTGGTAGTTCATAGGGGGTTTGTTAAGACCATGCTGGCACAGAGGAGAAACAGAAGTGAAAGCAGGGAGGAATTTGCAGATTTCATTGTTCGTGGCAAAGCTGCCCTTGATTTGCTTCAATCATTGGAACAATCAGCCCAGCCAACTGTTTACATGCTCTCCATTGCACCAGTGTCGGCTAGGAAATGGCAGGCGCGATGAGACTTGCTTTCTGCTGGCGCTCCGGGGAGCAGCGGGAGTTCGCACACTTGACGGACAGACACGCAGACAGGCAGACGGGCCCCTCTTTCCAAGGACCCAGAGAGCGGCTTGCTTGCTCTTGAGCTGGGCTGTTGTGGCAACGGAGCCAGGGACTTGTGTGGCTGAACGCAGGGCGCGCAGCACGGTTCCGGTTCCAGGGGAGAAAGGGTGACGATTTAAGCAAAGTGTTGAGAACCAGCTCCACAGAAGTGTTTAAACAACTACCCCTCCCTGCCCACCAGGGCGCTAAGCTACTCTTAAGTAACTTTGCGGAGGAAAAAGCAGGTGAGGGGCCAGGCAAAATGCATTCATGCCTAAGTCGCAATTGAAAAGGGTGTAAGAAAGGGATGAAACTCAAGCTGTACGAAGGAGCCTGTAAATAGTTGTTTTTTTCCTGTAAAAGGGACGGCACTGTTGCTGCTGTCATAGTGACATAGTCACAGCTGTAAATATAAATATAAAGTGCTCAAATTTAAATATAATCACAATCAACAGAAGGCCCATGAAAGACAATCCCCCGTCCTGTCCCCTGCCCCCCTCATTCATGGCAATCTGAATGAGTTTGGGTTGGTAGGCTTGTCCTTGGCCCACCCTGGTCTGATTTGAAATGCATGGATGAAAACGCTTCCCTAAGCTATTTGACAAACTTGCTAGAAAGGTTAAAACTGAGCAGTTCTTAAGTTGTGCAGTCTTACTCTTAGATCCGCTTTCTAGAACAAGGAAAAACGTCCCTGAGGAATAAAAGAAGGTTTAAAGTTGCATAATTGGAAAGTGTTTGTAAACTAATTTGTTTTTACAATTTGTGTAGTTTAAAGAATAAAGAAATATCCTATGGCTGAGTATCATGACTGAAATAGGTTTGGGGGTTTTTTTATATTACTTTTTCTTTTCTCTTAAAGTCTTAATCACAACCACTATCATTAAGGCAAAGACAAAACTTATTGCTAGGAGCACACACACAGCCAATACATTACTGCAGACAGCAATCAGCAGTGGGCCACATTCAGATGTCTAAATTTCTTCTTCAAAATGTAGGTGAATTATGGTCCAAATCTTCACTGATTATTGGTGAAGAAATCTCAATTGGCAGCAGTCTAACCCTTTCTCGTCAGTCTGCTTGCTAGAATTATGTGATATGCACCCCTGAAGAACATAGTCTGCTCTCAGAGTCACTGGGGAAGTATGACAACTAACCTAGACTAGAAAAGCAGAGCAAGGGTTCCTCAGCCAAACAAAACAAAAAGGAGCGTTTACGTGAAAACAGAGAAGTAAGACCGGTGCTACCAAAAGGCTGAATCCCCCAGTGAAACAAAATATCCAGGAATATAATCTAGTAAGATAGAAGGCAAAGTAAGCATTTTACACCTCTCTTAAATTTTCCTTACAAGTTTTCTCTACAAATACAGAAAAGACGAGAATGACTTTTCCTTTATATGGATTGTTAAAGTTTTGTTAGTTGTGATTTATTTGTACACGTCTGACTAATGACTTGCAATGGAATAGCTATAGCAGGGAAATGATAAATTATCTAGTGTATAACACTGCTTAAAACCTAAACATGTGTTTATAGTTGCTGTTCTGGGATAGTTGCCAAAGGAACATTCTACTTAGCAAGTTATGATAGTGTAAGTATTTTTTTCCTATAAAAACAAAAAAAGTCTCCAAAAATTAGGGGGTGGGGAGTGGGGAGGAATCTCATTTGCCTGCTACTTGGAAGCACCAGAAATCAGATTTGCAAAGGAATTTCCATGCTGTTTCAATTTAAAATTCATTTCTTAATATCATCTGGGTAGAATTTTCAGAAAAAGTACATGCTACCTAGTATATAATCTAGTTGTATGATAAAGAAGCAATTCCTCAGCATGTAAGGCTATCGCAATCTGTGAAGTCAGTTGTAGTGCACAGAAGGAGGTTGTGCTTCACTTTTCAGACTTAGTCGAAGTAACTTACAGTCACACCAGCAAGGACTAGTGAGTACAAATGACGTTCTTGACAATTCTTTGAGATAAAGGAAAAGAACTGACAATGCATAAATCTTATTCTTGAAGGTTCATTCTGTAACAGTGACCATAATATACTTGAATGAAACAGTCTTAATGGTAAGAGAAAAAAAAAAGCCTAAAGTCCACTATGTAACATTAATCGTTAAAAATCTTTACCTCATGAAGCTCTTTATGACAATAATAGAGACATTTACTTTAAAAGAAATAATAATAAAAACCCAACATTTAAAAGTCATTGAATTAGAAGCCCATGGCAAATATACACACCATTAAGCTACCAAAAGAATAAAAGGTATCCCACAAAATCAGAAATTATATTCAACTGAAGAAAATGGAAAAAAGATTAAAGTTCAGTGGGTTAAGTGTAAGCCATAATAAGGCCAGCCAGAAAATATTTTTCTGAGCAACTTGCTAAAGGCATAAAAACTATTAATAAAAACATTTTGATAACTTCAAGAGTAGGAAGTTTGCTGAGAGCCAGTAGAGCCAACAGATAATTGAGACGAAAAGGAGAACTAAAATAAGGCAGAAAATCTAAGTGGACTCTTTATATCAATATTAATGGAAGGGTTTGGGGGGTTCACATACCAGAGTCTGGCCATCCCAGGGAAAAGTGTCCAAAATAAGCACTATCATAGAATCAGAGAAGCACAGAATGGTTGAGGTTGGAAGGGACCTTTGGAGGTCATCTGATCGAACTCCTCTCCCTGACTCTCCATTTATAGAAAGGATTTTGGAAAAAATGGACAGAAAGAATACCATCTGATCATGAGTACCAGACATTATTTACCAAAAAAGTCAAACAAAACTGTAATACAAAATAAATCATCTACAAATGGTTTTAGCCCATTGTTTTAATTACCAAGATAACAGATTTGATACAAAA
Source organism: Phaethon aethereus (assembly GCF_964289735.1). Taxonomy (NCBI): domain Eukaryota; kingdom Metazoa; phylum Chordata; class Aves; order Phaethontiformes; family Phaethontidae; genus Phaethon; species Phaethon aethereus. The sequence goes on along the minus strand of NC_138576.1, from coordinate 54,378,240 downwards.
AATTTCAGTGTCGTTAAACCTGGGACTGACCGTTGAAAATATTAAGTGTTGGTCAGTTGAATTCAGTGTTCATGAATGCAAAGCAATATATATCGTAGATAAAAATAGCCTACCTGTATACACATATGATGATGTGCACTAAAGGATGTTGAGAGCATTGTGTACAATTTGAGGAAAACATCAGTACTAATAAATACCATACAGAAAGTTCAGATACAGTAAAAAAAACAACAAAGGAAAACATACAAGCAAGCAAACACAGAAAATATTTTGTGTCTGTTCTTGAATTCTGCATGCAGTTCTAGTTCCCTTATCTCAGAAAGGATATAGTTAAGTGAGAAAGGAAAAAACACTGGAAACAAGAAAAAGCAGGGGTAGTGAGCAACCATCATCCAAGAAGAAATGCAAAGTAATAAGCAAAAAGAGCACGAGTCCTCACTGTGGAAAGAGAGCATCTAAAAGATGGTATAGTACAGGTCAAGAAAATCATGATTCATAAGATCATGAATGAAGTTGTGGTATTTCTCACAGTGTGCAAGTATGAAGTCATCCAGTGAAATCAACAAGTAGCACAATTACTATCAAAATAAAAGGAAGAACTCCTTTTCACGCATTGTACTACTAGTGCCACAGGATGTTGTATATACTAAAAATAGATATAAACTAGAAAAAGAATAGGTGGAGGAGAGACTGCGAACAGGCTAATAAAATCAATGGCCTGGATACAATCTACTGCAAAGGAAATCCTTAAATTGCTAACTGCTACAAGCTGGGAAGCCATTGAGAGGGAAGAACTATTCCTTACCTGCTTTCTTTAACATTTGCTACTGATGACTACCAAAGGCAGGATAATAAGCTAACTAAACATTTAATCAGAGCTAGTGCAGTCATTTTTACTCATATTCTTAAGGAAGCTAAATCAAAACTGATGAGCAGATGGCCAAGGAACAGAAACAAGAAATGAGTGAAGTCTATCAAAATCAGGAAAGCTCTGAAAAAATCTGTCCTAAAAAGAGAGGGACTACCACAAAATTAGTTATTAAAGAGGAGGGACTAGACCAAGCTGGCCATTTAAAAAAAGGCAATGATTTGCCGGGTTGGCTGGGTCTCTACACTAAAGGGATCCAATAATGCCCTTGTTCACATAACCACCAGGGATACACCCTTCTTCTGTAAATGAAGCAACTGGATACAGCGGTTTTGTATAGATGCACATACCGATCCTAACTTTTCGAGACAGCCCTGAGGGAAGAAGGGATGGGAAGAAAATGGAGAACAAATGCATTCACGAACAAACAAAATATAGTACAATCATGTCTGAGGTGCTGATAGAAGTATATATTCTCCCAGTAATTAGAGGTACGCTTCTAAATTATACAGAAATACGACTTAATTTTATTTCTAGAGCGTAACCCCAATTAGAGATGACCTTTGCTGAAACGGCTATCAGGCTGTGAGGATGCTTTCAGATGACATGACTCCAATAATTTAAGAGAAATATATACGTGGGGAAAAAAAGTTCATGGGGGACAGATCTTAAACAACATTTTTTGGGGGTCAGATTGTTGTCCTTTATCTCTTAATCACTGTTTTTGTAATGAATATTCACAGTCCATTTCTCCCAGCAAGAATGTCTTCAGTTACCAGACCTGGGTCTGTTAGGCAGCTACATTCATTCAGTCATGTCATTTCCGTGTTTCATTAAAGACAGCTTTCATTTCATAGGCCCAGCATGGGTTTGTGTTTGGAGGGGGGGAGAGGAATTCAGCTCACTATGTTACTAAAGCCATGCATGGTTCCAGCTTGTTATCTTTAAATTTTACCCTGCAAGGACAATTGCTTTCCATTAAAATTAATAATAATAATAAATTCTAACTGTTGCTGTTGAAAGGCAATCGTTCTGATCACTTTCTGCCAACAAAGGCTACAGTTGAAAATGAATGTTTTAATGTGGTTGTGGGTGATGTGGTTCTCTCTTTGATCAGCACGCACAGGACAGAGATCCATGTGTCCGCGTGGATCTGTGCTTGCTTTATCCCTGTGCCTTGAAAGGGCCTCTGAGACTGTCACGGGGAGCAAGAGGGGCACGTAATTTCTTCAGCATCCTTTTGATGGTGTGCTTAGTCGCACACTGCTCCTGCTAATGTGATTCTTCAGTGTTAACCTTCCTGCTGAGGGGACAGACACAGTTCCTCCACTCCCTCTTGCAGCAACATTTCAGATTCATTCCCTCTCAATATTGTGCACTGCTCTGCTCTTGATTGTTCAAGACGAAAGTGCCAGGTCCTAAAAGAATTTGAGCATTGCGATGCAATGGTTGGTAATTCCTAAAAATCTGATGCCAAACTCTGAGCGTGCGTGACAGCCTGGGCATGGCCCAGGGCTGAAAGCTGTATCTCTGCTGTCTGCTCCCTGCCAGATGGATGTTGGCTGGTGCGGTCCAGGAGGGATGTTTCCTTAGAAGCTGAAGCCTGGCAATCCCAGCTCTCATGCTATCTGAACAGTTTGTTTGAAGGCAAACCCAGCTCCCAGCCTTCCCAAATGTGTTTCATGTTACGGGTCTCCCTTGTGAATACTTTAATTCATCACTTTAATTAGGTTCACTACTACAAGAGACGTGTATACCCTGGATTGACAGTTACCTCTGGGTTCATTTTTAATATCAGACAACTTAAGGGAGAAGAATGTGTTGGTTTCCTGTACAAAAACAAGAAGTGAAGATCTCAACTGAAAAGTATGAGATAGGGTCACAGAGACACAAAACCAATAAAATTCAATCTACTTTATGCTTAAAAGCATATTTATTTCTTAACTGCCCAGGGACCTTCCTCCTAGAATTCCTCCCCACTGAGGTCTATCCTGAGAGCAAATGGGGGAGGCAGATGATGGGGCTCCCATAAGCCTCTCGGTCTAAGCTGGCTTTCCTTTCTGTCCACTCTCACTGCTCAAAATGGAGCCATCTTCTCTTCTCTTACCTGTTTAATGTTCTTAATTTCTTATTGCCAACAGTTTCTCTTTTCAATTCACAAGGAACAGTCAGCGGGATTCTGGGTGGGGGACAGAGGTGCATTAAGTTTACTAGTAAAGCCATTTTGGACATGACACAGTATCCCAACGCCTGTAATAGCATCCTGGTTCACATTACAGAGAATATCATTGTGCATGCTTTTTAAACTGCTTTCAGATCAGAATGGTTTAAATGTACAATGATGATTTTAATATGCTTCTATGAATGAAAACCAGAAGACCTATCAGCAATGCCAGTGGCAAGGTCCTCTGAGACTAGCTCATCGGAACACCTTGTTTCTCCAGTCTTGCTTTCATCAGTGCCAAGACCATGAAAAGACTAGAGTATGGACGCCTCATTTCCGATCAAGTGCCTCATGCAGGCCATAGGTAAGCACAGTAATGGATATTCTGTGGGGTCCAGATGGCTTCAAGTGTAACCTAAGTGTCCATGTGTTCCCCTCAGTACTGATTTCTGTGTTGTGTATTGCATTGCTGCTAGTTTTTGGATCCTTCTCTTGAGCTTACTGCCTGCATGCCACCTCACCAATATATGACACCTATGGTCAGCATTCCTTTGATGCCTTCCTTTTTGCCTGAAGAACGGAATCCTTTTTACATTTTCCTTCTCTAAAGGTACAATTGGCATTTTTTTCAGTATTTCATGGCATGATCCCATTCTAGGGAAGTTAGAGAAGAAGTGAATGGAAACTAGATAGATTTAAGCTAACCTCACAGCTATCACTAGCAACCAATGCCAGGACAAAAAAACAGGGAAATGGAATAAATGAGAAAATTCAGTAGCAAAGCAGAAGAGTGTGAGAAAGAGGTTGAGAGATAGACGAAAAGAGAAACTCTAGAAACCACAATTTAAAAAGCAAATACAGAGAAATAATAATGTCAGCCCTTACAGACAGATTAAGAAATAGGAACCCAGCCAAGACGAGGAATGGAAGAACAATATTATAATTGTTTCTTGAGAGATATGGCAATGAGCCATTTAGCCTGCTTGTTTTTACCTTGGGTCATTGCCCAGACTGGACAATTAAAAGGATATTTTTGTCACAGAACCAGTCATTTTATTTCATTTCTGTTAAAAAAGTGTCACTACCAACTGTGCATGTTGATTTAATCTGTAGTTGTAGGATTTTGTGGAACAAAAGGCATTTGCCACAGTCCAGAAAGCTCAGCAGCACAACCCTAGTGTGAGTTCTCTTGTCATTATCTTGAGGACTTTTCAAATTAAAAGAATTACTTTCTAGATAGTAGGTGAAATCTCACCTTCCATACCTTCTCCCAACCAGGGAAATTGTAAATACAAACCACAAGACTAATTCTCCCTTTATGATCACCTACACTTTTCCTCTCTCCCATCCTGATTGTTGACCTTTGCCAGAAACACAATGAATCTTTAAACAGGAACTTCTAAAGACTGGTGTCATTTATTTTCCAAACTAAGCTAAAGAATGGATGGTGGTGAGTATATAGAGTTTTCTGTTCAAGACTATTAGCACATCTGTTTTCCAAGGCTCTTCTTAAGAGCTGCTATGTTTATCAAAGAAGTTATTGCAGTTGCATCAGATCCCACAGGATTAAAACATGTCTGAAATTGAAGCTTTACTATAGGTAGAGGTTTTAAGAATTAGAAAATTCAGTTTGGGTAACTGTATTCTACTGGAATTAAATATTAAATTTATTGTAAAGGAAGAAGAGGACTCGGAGGGCTAGATTCACAAAGGTGTTAGGCTCTCATGCTGTGGGAAATGACTGAACACCCCCATTCCACCTGTACCTGAAGGAATTTAAGTCTATAACTCCCAGCTTCCAAGACAGTACCTTGTTCATTAAACTATGAGATCATCTATTACAACTGTTATTTCATATGAAATCCTTCAGCTGTTATTGGGTGAAAGACTCAGAATGACCCTTCTGCTTACTGAATAGGTATTGAACCTGGAGGTGGGACACCTGCATTCCGGGACACTTTTGGAACAGTGTAGTGAAAAACAGCCTGAAAGTTCCGTACCACAGAGTGACTTAAGTTTGACACTAAAGTTACTACTTGGAAGCCCTGAAAGGTGGTTTTAAACAAAATTGTCATGGAGAGGATGGAAATGGGAATGACGGTATGACACAGCATTGGCTAAAAGACAAATAAAATAATCCCCACATTTTTCATGGGTGAAAGTATTTGGCAAATTTTGTTTTAAGTCATCAAGGATTTTTAAAAAAGTAACTGTGAAATTATGAGTTTAGGTAAATTTATCATTTCTCAGAGAAAGTTTTCCTTTTGAAAACTTACCTGTTTGGTAAGTGTTCGTAAATGCCTAAATATATGAAAAATATATTAAAAAATTAAAAAATAACAAAATAATTATATTCACAGGGGTCATTTTTCATAATCTGCCTCATGCAAAGAGTTTTGAAGAGTTAGCATTTGCTTGTGGTTTATATTTATATTTTAATATTGCAGTTTTTGAAACAACTGTCTATGCCTGTTTAGTTCTAAGAAAAGAGACAGGGAAATTCATCTGTAATGTAAAATAAGTAATTAAAAAATCTCATTGTCTCTGCAGTTTGAAATATAAAAAAATAAACCATAGAGTAGGACATTACAGCTGATTCTGCCTAAAAATGGGTGGGGAGATTGCTTTCTTCGTTCCTCCAACATTTAGTTCTGAATTAATGAAATAAAAATATACAGAATCAGGCATAGATCCAAGATCAACACATGTTATTCTAGCTATTCCAATTTTCTGACCATACATCCAAGACACATATCAGCAGGTCAGTGACCGCATTCCAATACTATTGTCAGTCAAGAGAAAATTAAATGCAACTGGTTTATATTTTTTACCTATTATTCTATTTGTCTCATCATCCTGTCAGGAAAACCAGATGTAGAAACAAGAAAAAAAATTAGCCTTGGAAAATAACTTCTTTCCACTCATTATCAATGGAACCTTTGGAAAACACTGAGTTCGAGCCACATAACAGGAGGGAAGGTGAAGGAGTAAGGAGGTATGAGAACAGTTTACTAAGCATCTTGGCACACTATCTTGGTACTCTCTGGCATTTAAAAACTGTAATTCCCAAATGGTTTTCCCATGTGCTAGAAGCTCTGTGGGACTGTGGAATTCACTTTGTCATAGAATCACAGAAACATGTAGCCCTCTGGATGTCTCTAGACCAACCCCATGTTCAGGGCAGGACCAGTTAGAGCAAGTTGCTCATGGTTGTGGCCATTTGAGTTTTGCCTCTGGAGATAAGACTCCTCAGCTTCTCTTGGAAACATGTTCCAGTGCTGAAACCCTGACAGTGATGTTTGAGTTTTTTCCTTATGTCACTGCTTTCCCTTATCTACACAGCCACTCATGTCACCAGCTTGGTCAGGAATGACTTGCCCCTAGAAAATTCATGCCAACTGTTCCCAGTCACGTCCTGCATGCATCCTTCGTGTGCCTAGAAATGGCTTCAGGGAGAATTTGTTTCATAATGTTCCCAGGGTTTGGGTTGCTGATCGCCCTGCAGTTCCCTGGATCCTGCTTCCAGTAGATAGGTACGATGTTTTCTTTTTTCCATGCCTTAACTATGTCCTCCTTTACTGCAGGTGGTGTTTTGCTCCCACAGGTGTGGTTGGTAGGCTTGGGCCTTCCCTTGGTGATGCCATTTTGGTTCTCTAAGGAAAGTCCCCAGAAAGGGGACTTAAGGGCAAAAGGATCCAGGAAGGCTGGACAGTCTTCAAGAAGGAAATCTTAAAGGTGCAGGAGCAGGCGGTCCCCACGTGCCGTAAGAAGAGCTGGCGGGAAGGCGACTGGCCTGGCTGAACAGGGAGATTTTGCTGGGCATCAAGGAAAAGAGGAGAGTTTATCACCTCTGGAAGAAGGGGCAGGCAACTCACGAAGAGTACAAGGATCTCGTTAGGTCTAGCAGGGACAAAATTAGAAAGGCAAAAGCTCAATCTGGCCATGGTTGTAAAGGATAACAAAAAATGCTTTTACATATATATTAACAACAAAAAGAGATCCAAGGAGAATCTCCATCCCTTACTGGATATGGCGGGGAACAATGTGACCAAGGATGAGAATAAGGCTGAGGTACTTAATACCTCCTTTGCCTCAATCTTTAACAGCCAGTCCAGGTATCCACAGGGTATTCAGCCTCCTGAGCTAGAAGGCAGGGATGGAGAGCGCAATAACCACCCATAATCCAGGAGGAAGCAGTGAAGGACCTGCTAAGTCACCTGGATACACACAAGTCTATGGGGCCTGATGGATCCACCCAAGAGTACTGAGGGAGCTGGTGGAGGAGCTTGCCAAGCCACTCTCCATCATTTATCAGCAGTCCTGGTTAACTGGGGAAGTCCCAGATGACTGGAGGCTTGCCAATGTGACGCCCGTCTACAAGAAAGGCCGGAAGGAGGATCCTGGGAACTACAGGCCTGTCAGCCTGACCTTGGTATGGGGGAAGATCATGGAGCAGTTAATCTTGAGGGTGCTCACAGGGCATGTGCAGGACAACCAAGGGATCAGGCCCAGCCAGCATGGGTTCATGAAAGGCAGGTCCTACTTGACCAACCTGATCTCCTTCTATGACCCACCTAGTGGATGAGGGAAAGACTGTGGACGTTGTCTACCTGGACTTTAGTAAAGCCTTTGACGGTGTCTCTCACAGCATTCTCTTGGAGAAACTGGTGGCTTGTGGCTTTGACAATTTTACTGTTCGCTGGGTAAAGAACTGATTGGCTGGCTGAGCTCAGAGAGTTGTGGTGAATGGCATTAAATCCAGTTGGCAGCCGGTCACAAGTGGTGTTCCCCAAGGCTCGGTTCTGGGGCCGGTCTTGTTCAATATCTTTACTGATGACCTGGATGAGGGGATCAAGTGCTCGTTCAGTAAGCTTACAGATGACACCAAGTTGGGTGGGAATGTTGATCTGCTGGGGGGTAGGAAGGCTCTGCAGCGGGATCAATGGGCTGAGGTCAGTTGTTTGAGGTTTAATAAGGCCAAGTGTTGGGTCCTGCACTTGGGTCACAACAGTCCCATGCAATGCTACAGGCTTGGGGAAGAGTGGCTGGAGAGCTGCCTGGTGGAAAAGGACTTGGGGATGCTGGTTGACAGCCGGCTGAACATGAGCTGGCAGTGTGCCCAAGTGGCCAAGAAGACCAACAGCATCCTGGCCTGTATCAGAACTAGTGTGGCCAGCAGGAGTAGGGAAGTGATTGTGCCCTTGTACTTGGCACTGGTGAGGCAGCACCTCGAACACTGTGTTCAGTTTTGGACCCCTCACTACAAGAAGGACATTGAGTTTCTGTATCGTCTCCAAAGAAGGGCAATGAAGCTGGTGAGGGGTCTGGAGAACACGTCTTATGAGAAGCTGCTGAGGGAACTGAGGTTGAGTTGCTGAGGGAATTGGGGTTGTTCAATCTGCAGAAGAGGAGGCTGAGGGGAGACCTTATTGCTCTCTACAACTACCTGAAAGGAGGTTGTGGTGAGGTGGGTGTTAGTCTGTTCTCCCAGGTAACTAGCAATAGAACGAGAGGAAATTGCCTCAAGTTGCACCAGGGGAGGTTCAGACTAGATATTAAGAAAAATTTCATTATGGAGAGAGTAGTCAAGCATTGGAACAGGCTGTCCAGGGAGGTGGTAGAGTCACCTTCACTGGAATTGCTCAAAAAACATGTAGACATGGCAGTTCAGGACATGGTTTAGGGGGCATGGTGGTGTTGGGTTGATGGTTGGACTTGATGATCTTAAAGGTCTTTTCCAACCTTAATGATTCCATGATTTTGTGAAATGCTGGGAGAAAGGTGAGCTCTACAGCCACCCTCTCTGTGCCCCCACAGGGCTCTCCCACAGAGGGACTGTAGGCTCATCCTGTTTCACTTTCCAATAAAAATAATTCTCAACTTGTTACACTCTGCAAAAATGCACGATAAAGGGCTTCCTAACGTTTAACCAACTAGTACAACATTATAAACTGGAAAATCATGCTTATACTATTATATGTTTTTGTTGTAAAGCCATCAGTCATAGGTACTAAAGTACTGAGGCGATGAGACTCATAAATTGTTTAGATACTACAGATACTACAGATGACACAAAACCCAAATGCTTTTCCTGTGTCACATTGCTGTACCTCTTTGTACTAATTAACTCCACTGAAGCTGCAAAATTGTTTCTATGAAAAGTTTGAAATAAATCACAGTTCCTAATTGGGATAAGCTGAGGTACAGGAGGATAAAATGCCAAGAAGAAATTAATTTATCTTTATGAGTACTGTATATACAATTGGCCAATAATATTACAGTGTTTTAACAGCTGACTCTGCTCAGTCTGGTTAGTCCCATATATTGTCCCTGAAAAGATACTGGAAAAAGAGTAAGCCAGTGAAAAAGTAAGACAGAGAGTGTAAATTTCTTTCCATTTTGCTGAATCTAAAAAAGTGGTCTAAACCATCCATTCTCTTATTCATAGACAGCGCTACAACCTTAAAAAGAAATCTCCGTGAATCTGAGACCCAGTGGATCTGAAAGAACTACAGACATCACAGGCCTACATTTTATCCTCAGTTGCTTCCAAAACCTCTTCTATTTGGATGAAATAATGGCACTGAGGTTATGAATTTGTTGTCATTGTAATCTGTGGACAGAGTATTATATCATTCTGAAAGCAAACAGTGACTTAGGGCACTGAGGACCAGTTTCTGCCCAGGCATTTTGCATAAACAATTCTATTGTTGAGTTTATGCCCAGATCTAAAAATAAAATTTCATCCAGCTTTTGGCAAATTATGTCCATTAGCAGTTGAAAAGGATAAAACCTAGGCTGGATGCCAGATCTGATTTTGTGTCACTCTTTCATGATGAATTTTGTACTCACGTGCCGTATTTGGTGAGGGCCAGTCTGATCCAGAAGACAACATGTAAAACTCAGAGCCAGCTGTGGGGTTCTGGGTAGAATTCTCATTGTGAATCAGAGTAAATACCTGATCTCTGCCTTTTAGACTGCAAACTCTTTATGTAAGATACCTTGTACCATATGCTTTTACAGTGCTTGGCTTGTTAGGACTACTAAACCAACCTGGATGTGCTACTATGAAATATCAGAAGCAAGTTTGGGACCACCAGACAACTTCAGTCTCTTTGGTTGTGGATACTAAAACTCACTCCAGCTGTTATAAATTTATTACATTCTACTGTTACACGTACTTTTTCATAGAACAACCTGTGATAAATTAGTCTCTATGTACAAAAAATGTCCTAAGAAGTAAATCCAGGCAGCTGAAATTAAATAACAGCTTAAATAAAACCCATTTATTTTATTATCTTTCCCTTTCATAACACTTAGCAAAATATGAAAATTTTCCTTTACCACTAAAACTTTATTTTAATCTGTTTTTCTAGTTCTTTATAACTATTCTTGTATTTCTAACCTGAGGTAATTAAAGTAGTGTTCGCCTTTCAAAAATAACAAACTGGCTCTAGTAATTGGCTAGAGAAATATGAGATTATGTGGTAAAAACAACCCTGTTAAAAAATGTGTACTTTTGCTTAGAGCTATTGAGTGGGAATGCAGCAGATAATAGCATAAGGCACTCTCCATCATTTATGCTTCATTACTGTACTCTCCATTTCAAATCTGCTTGATATTAAATTGCAAATGAAAGTGTTTTGGAAAAGAAGTTTCAGTCTCAGAACATCACCAGATAGATTTCTTGTATGTATGTGTGTGCACGTGTGTGTGTCTGTGTATGTATGAATGCATAGAATTTCAGAAAAGAGCTTTCTCTATATCAAAGCATGGAAGAGCCAAGAAAGTAATCTTCACTTCTTCCCTTTTGGCCTTGTAAAGTCCTTAGTGCTGTGCCTAGAACATGCAGAGTGGGAAAGAATACAGGACAAAATGAGCTGGATGTAATCAGAAATTAATTTCCTCCTAGCTTATGATTTTTTTTTTAACTAAGACTGCCTTAACTTTGTGTGAAAATAAGTCAGGTAAGATAGACTGCACCTGTATAGATGGAGGTAAATGTGGGTCTTAAGAAAGAGAGAGCTGAGTTTATATTGCCCTGTAAACCTTTTCCGTTTTAAAATGGAATTTTTGAATAAAACTGTCGAGGCATGTGAGCTCTCCTTGGCCATCCTGTTAACTCCTCACCACTTGCAACTGAGAGCCTTTTCCATTCAGCACAGCCAGAGGCAGCTTAAATTAATAAAAGGGAGCAGGCCAGTGGTATAACCTGATCTGCAGTAAAGCAGTTTCTGGTCTGGAAACATCTGACTTTAACATGAATTAAAATCTGAAAGTTTTTCTAAACTTTTGTTGCCTTCCTATGCTCCTATGGAAATTGCAGTTTTGTGTTTCACAGCACCAGTCCCAGAGATTTTTCCTTTTGTGGAAGCTCTTTCCTACAGATTCTTGAGATGCTAAGAAAACTGATGTGATATAAACATGCATATACACACTGTATGTGATCTTCTGCATCAAAATTGGAGGTTTGGGTCGGGGAGGAGAGGAGGAGGGGAAAAGCCTGCCTTTAATGATCCAGAATAATACCAGACATGGGGCTAGCTGGAAGAGCACTCAGCTGTCTTAAAAGTAGGCAGCTATGTGTAATGCCATCCTTTCATTCAGAGTAATTGGATCTGTTAAAATATTTTTAAATATCAGTGGGTGAGTATCACAAATTATGTCACTTGGCAATCTTTGAAATCTCTTTTCCCTCAGGGTCAGCAGCAGGGGCAATGAATCTGGAAGATGCTAACAAGGCTTTTTAAAGCCCAAGTGGTCTCTATCCAAAATGAAAATCTCTTAATCTACTCATTGGACTTCACAACACAAACGCTATTTCTCCATATATTTTTTGTTTTATACATTCTGAGAAGAAACAAGAAATTGCTTTTAAAAAGTTTCCAACTGCTACATGTCAGCATGGACAGTACAGAAAAACCTGTGAATAGCTTTCCCTTTTCCAACAGGTTTTAATTAGTGCCAGAGAAGCCATAAGGGTCTGCACTAGTCATGCTTATGCAAAACTATTTGGGATTTTGGCTGCAATTTTCCTTCATATTCTTCAATTCGTCTGTAACCCTACCTCTATGGCTCTTCTTCCTCCTTTTATTTTTATATTTCTTCAAATGTGCCCATAATAACCCCTTACCTTTGAGAGTTTTATCAGAGAGTTCAGTGACTTGGGCAGATATTTAATTGAGACACCTACTGAATTTTGATTATGTGTGATTGGAGAGTGTGCATTCCCAAATACATTGCATGACCACAGCATGGCCTTCCCCTGGGCAAGCTGTGCTCTGCAGAGCGAAACTCTGATGTATAAACTGGTTGGAGTGGGGAAGCTCAGATCATTTGTAAAAGTGACTCTGGAGCCTCTCTTTGGAAAATGTCAGTGTTTTGAGCCTTGCTGGGTCAAGGTCCTTATCCCCAGGGCCTTCCTGTATCCTTGGTTGTCCATTGCTACCTGACTGAGCAAGCCTTCAGGTAATCAGCCACAAGGGACTCAGTCCAGTTGTGTAAGCATAGGCACCACGAATGCCATTTGAAATGATTACCTGAAGGTCCCTGAGGTATCCACAAGGATGTTTGCAATTGGGACACCCTACGTACTCCTAGAGCAGCATTTATGGAAGACCTCTATACCATGATTTCAAAATACTTAGCAAAACTTCCTGTTTACACACTATCCACAATTGGGGTTAAGAGCCCCTTTATAGATTTGCAAATAGAGGGAGAAAAAAAGGTATTATATACTTTGTTCATAAAAATAATCATTGAGAGCAACTAAGAATTTGCACACAACTAGGTAAGGCTTACTCAACCAGAGTTTCTGAAAATGAAATTAAAGAAATAGAGACAACCTGAATGTATGTGCAATTTTATTCGTACCATTGGTTGCTTTCCTCTCTGTGCTATTTGGATCTCCAGGCATATGCTTTTTTTCTGTCTATGTTTATGCAAATTTGCTCCAATTGCTACTTGCAAGTGTTCACAACATGACAAGTAATCTGACATATTTATATGACATACCTTTTGAAGAGATGATAGGGACATTACAGCACCATATTTGCGATGCTATAGATGAGGGCTGTCATGCTTTCCATTCTAAAACACTATTTTTAGAGGGTTTATAATCCTGGAACAAAAATTATTTTTGGACCTTTGTTTAACATATGTGACTAGCATAACATATCTCTGGGTACAAAGTGAGAAAATATCAATTCAGTACTATTTAGAGATATAGTGCCAATGAATATACACAATTTGCAAGAAATGGGGTTTTGCCCACATCAGTATTCTTTAAGTTTGAGTTTTCAGCTTGTTTCAACTCTGCCATAACTACACAGATTTTAGGATACAAATGTGTGCACATCTGTGGTAATTTATATAAACATAAAACATTCCTGTAAGAGTGAAGAATGAATGCTCCTGTGATGCAGGTGTTTTTAGACAAAAGATGGTAAGAATTCAAAAGACCTGTTAAAATGCTACTGATGCTGTATGGAAAAAAATAGGAAAAAATAGAACTCAATGGCTTACTGCTGCAAGATCTCATATGTTTCCTCTGACACCTAGGCACGTGCTAAGGATGTTGCACAGGCGGTTGCTATTTTTTAAGTTTTCATGTTGATGTTCTTTGACTGTATGGAAATGTTCCCCCTTGGAAAATGATCCTTAACTACTTCGAGAATTAGTTTTGACAGACGTCTTTTTGCCACTTAACAATAACTTCCGTTCTCCTTCGGTTTCTCACATAGCATGGCAGCTTCCTTTTACTGGCACTGTGGAACTTTGTAATTTTTTTCCAGATACTTAATACCTGAAAAATGGATCATGGATAGAAGTAGTTTTCTTTAGAACATCATAAACTGAGGAAAAAAAGTCATCTTCCAGCATTGTCTGAAATTTGCCTGAGAGGAAAAGGAAGAGTTAATAAAACACAGAGTGCTTTTCTGTTCACCATGATCCTCTGCAAAACTTAGTTGTGTCAAATCCCAGCAAAAAGTTTCTGCTACTACAAGAGTCTGATCACCCAACAAACTAGTAATGTCTCAATACCATGCTTCTGCCCAGAATTTCACAGTATTGCCCAGGACATTGTTAGGTCAGTATCACAGAATTTCTGTGGTATCATCCAGCCTTTGTTGCCTTGTGTGCTCATTTCAGAAACCTAGACTCGTGCCACAAATGCCTCTGGCTTGGGCAAGTGAAGCCATCCTGTAAGGGATGGGAAATGTGAAGCAAACTGTCTGTGTTCTACCATCTATTCTTATTCATTGCTGAAATACCATACGTTCAAAAGACCTACATGTAAACATGCCACCACATCACAGTTTTACATCCCAGGTGATCCTCAAACACTGTCGTTCAAGGACAAATCAGCTCAAAGTACAGGCAGGTGAGGTCACATCTCCCCTGGGAAGAGGAAGGACGACAGTTATCGACCCAGCTCTGCAAAGAAAGCTGTTTGAAGGTTTCTCTGTTGAGATCTCAAGCAGAGGACAAGGACTGAGTCCAGGTACCACCTTACACCCATGCAGTCCTGCTCCTTTGTAGACCTCTTAACACCCTAGGTGCCTGAACTCCTTAAACACTGACTCTCTTCACCAGAAAGCCTCCCGAGTCATCAGTTTAGGAACTCGTTCATGTCAAGGAGCATGCAGAAACTGATTGCTATCCACTAGAGAGGGAAACCTTTCACAAAACCAAATGCTGCTGGGATCACTGGGCCAAGAAGTGTGGAATCACATTCTAGGTTTTTACTCACATGAGTGCCCGTGAACAAGCATCTCAGGAAAGCAAACAGATCATTGGGCCCTGAGCAATCCTGGCAGAGCACTCAGTCTCCCCACTTGTCCTGCAGTCAGCAACACAGGAGTCATGTATGTGGAAGGAAAATAAGAAAAGAAGGTAACCAAATCTATCCTACAAGTTAGAGGACTCAGCTAGCAGAGGGGAGAACTGCTTCTGGCTCCTTTCCCTGTTTCCTTGTAGGATAGTACATGCCTGCAATAGAGAGAAGAAGCAGGAGCCCGAATCCTCCATGGGTCATGGGCTGCTCCATGGCTTGTTGTCCATGAAGGCATGAGGGTCCAGCTTCACCAAGAAGGGTGGGGGGTACACCCTCCTTTCATTTCTAGCATCCAGAGATTCATAAATTGCAGTTCATGTGTAAGATACACTTTAATCTTCCCTCCTCCACACATACACACAGAGAGGTTCAAGTATAGCTTAAAGCCAGCTTTCTGCCCCAGGGCAAACAACATAACTAGAAGATTACTAGGAGAATGGCAGGAGATAATGCTATTTTTTTCTCAAAATAAAGCCATCCTTGATCTATTAGATGACCATAAGGTCACCTATATTTCAAAATACATATGAGTGCCTACCATTCCCCGTTGCTAGTGTACTGGTTCTTCCTCTAAGATCTGCTTTTCTCCTTTGAATTCAGGGACTTAGTTCAAGGGCACTAGATTTCCCCCTCCCTTCTCCCTCTTGCAAGAAATGCAGGCATTTTGCTACCTAACCCTGTTTTCTACTCTGAATAAACACCACTAAAAATTACTTTTGAAGATAATATGATTTGGTGAAATTATTTCTAGCTAACATTTCTCCTTTTAACATAACACCTTCTTTTAATGCTAGGAACAAATGGATAATGAGGCAAGAATTCATTAATTCTTCACGTTAAAAAAAAAACCACCATAAAACCCATTAATGTACCTTACCAAGTAAGGGTTCTGTTATAAATCACAGTCATACAGAGGAATAAAAAAGTGAAAATGTTGTGTTTTGGAGATTTTGATGTGAACCATTCCAGTTTTAAGCAGGAGTAGGGGTGATGTATCTTCTTCTTTATCCTATATGGATATTTTTCACAAAGCATAAATCAACACTCTTGCATGGAAAGACAATCCTCCTTAGTTTCCACAAACCCACATGTCCACTGGTAAATCTATGCCCTAGTCCACCTGCTACCGTGGCACTGTGCCCACTCACACTAGGTGAGTAGATCACAGAAGCCAATCAACAAATCTCAGGATGGCTTGGGGAGGTTAATACACAGAATACCAAGAGTCAGGTTTTTGAGGAGGCTGCTGGCACATCTTGTGTTTTTAATGATTAGGATCTCACCCTCAGGGCTGTGTGTTACCAGCTAAGTCCTTGTAGCAGGGGACTGGAGCAGATGGCTTGGAAAAACCAAAAGGCTCTTGCCTTTTCAAAAATTAAAGATTAATTTGTTGTTTTCTTCTAATAGGAAATTTCATGCTGATGAACAGTATTGAGCTGACAGGCTTATATTTCTCCATCCATCTTCTGTTGAGAGAAAAGCATAACCATCGTTATGTCAAATCCACAGACTGCCTACATCCTCCTATGCCGTGATGAGAGAATATTTCAGCACTCCCAGCTATTTTGCCTTTGGCATCTCCACTGTCGTTTCCAACAAGGATGATATCACCATGTGTTTATGGATCTATTTGTTTATTTTTCATGATGTGGGCAATAGTCTACTACAAGCTGGCCTGAGAACTCCAATTATATCCTATAGACCAACCATCTGGCTCAGTATTAATTAGTGGTAATGTTTTTAGCCATTGCTGCTCCTGGATAGATATGTAGCATGAGAGGCAAAAAGTTCTTATTGGATAACTAATCACGCTGTCACCTGAAGCAGCCAGATTAGTCAGTACCTAGTGCTGGGTCATGGTAGACATTGATGGACTGGTCAACAATGGTACATAATAGAAGCACTTCTCAAAATATTAGACAAGTGCAATGGGTGAAAGAGTATTACTCCTTTTCTGCACAGGGGCAATGGGAATTAACCATGGCTCATAATTTTTCTGTTGGAAATTCTCATATTGCTGTCTGTTCACAATGTTAACGAGAAGGGGTTTGTGCAATTCAGTGTAATGGAACCTATTTTTATAACTAGTCAGTTTAATTGACTTCAAAAGACACAAGTATTGAAATATTTTTTGCTCAAAATGATAACTGATATTTAACTGACACTGTTATTCAACACTAGTATCTCTTTTTAAGGTTTTTCTAAAGCCCACACTCCAAAATCTTTACCATTTTGAACCACGAACCCTCACAGGAGGTCATTAAGCACATAGG
The DNA here is from genome assembly GCF_964289735.1 of Phaethon aethereus. NCBI lineage: Eukaryota > Metazoa > Chordata > Aves > Phaethontiformes > Phaethontidae > Phaethon > Phaethon aethereus. Next base: position 54,361,099 of record NC_138576.1, on the reverse strand, counting down.
CAGAGGAACTGCACAGCTGCTCCTCCAGTCATACTAATCTCTAGACAGATGCTCTTCATGTTCATGTGCTGTGATGAATGCCAAAGAAACTATTAGAGAACAGATTGACTTAGACTGGACCGTGATCCTTGGAGAACTGGTTTCAGACTGCAAGAAGAGCTGAGGCGTCACAGAGGGAGCTGCAACCCATGACAATGTGAACAGGGAGAGTTGCCTTTCAGCTAGACTTTCCCCTCCAGCATTTCAGAGTGCAGCCTTGCTTGGAGTGCCAAAAATCCAACACTAAAGCAGACTTCAATTATTTCCTCTGCTTACCTGCTTGCTGGATTTGCTGCAGCTAGCTTGGCTGTGCAACTTTGTCCAAATCTGCCTTGCAAGAGATTCCTTGGCTTCTCTGTGTCTATCCCATGCTCATCCTCTGGCTGCTGCGATCTGCTACTGTATCTGTTGGGAATCTTAACAAGCAGCAAAGGGTGGGCTCCAGGCGGAGAGTCATTCCCCATCACAACCTTCCCGGCTCTGCAGAGGCAGCCTGAAGACAACTTCGTTGTTATGAAACTGAGAGATCGCACCTGCTCCTCTCCTCTGAGGCTCACAAGAAAGATCACATGCCATTATCAGATTTGAGTCCAGGGACCTTCTGTCCAAAGAAAGGTGTCATCTGTGGTGCAGCCCACTGTGGACCTTACTTTTCTGACCTTATAGCTCCAGCAGATGTTCTTGTTATGTTGTTATTCTGAGGAAGGGGTTTTGTTGGCCTCTCTGGGTTCCTGGGCTCTCATCCAGCTGCAGCTGTGGAAAAAGGATACATATAATAATAATGGAATCTTCTTTCTGTCGTTTCAGCTTACATCATCTTGGCACCAGCAGTCAAGGTAGCATTAGTCAGTCAGTCACAGGGTTTCTGCAGATTCCTTCTCCAAACCACCGCCCTTCTGTCTCCACCGCCACGCTGTCTCTGCTCTTTTTTACCCCTTCCCATTTGGAATGATTTCAGATCTGGGAAATATGGACTTGTTTCTCTGCTGACCACTGTGCTTTTCCTCAGCTCATACCTCCTGCATGTGCTAACTGTGACATCTGCAAAACACGGAAACCTGAATCCATTTAGTTATGCCGTACCCATGTGAAAGTCTTGTTTGTAAAGTAGCAAATACCTATATCAGCCTTCATTCTGTGGGCTGTTTCTCTGGTTTATATCTTCTCTAAGGAGCAAAATCAAAGTTGTTCCTACCAAAGACTCAAAGAGGATTTCAAGCAATATCTCAAGTAGATACATCCCTGAAGGATCTCTACTGCACTGGGAGTAGAAGGGTAGCTCTATTGCATATCTTTGCCTCTTTTTTGAATGATACACACAAAAATATGCCCATTGCAACTTCAAGTTGTCACGCAGACAGTTCCTAGCTACTTTGTATGGGGATCTACTGCAAGAAGGATCAGGATCTGTGAACATAAAGAATGATGGGGAGGCAGAGGGCACACTTAGGGGAAAGGAGGGTAGTTCAAAGTATGCTATGTAATAATGATAGAAAAAGCTGTGCAGTCTGACTTGTCAAAAATAAGGAAATGTTACAAGTTTGAGGCCTGTTGTAACTCTTCCTTAATTTTGCAGAAGCTTGTAAGAGGTCATTTATTTTTAACATATTATAAAACAGTTAAAATTCAGAGTATGTATATATATACAGAATATATGAATAAACATTGACTTACACAAGCAAAAGTCTATAAATCTCATTTGATATGCAGCATAACCTTCACAAATACTCACAAAGTTTTGGTGGTGCCAGCATTTCTTAAACAGTGCCATCCAGACAGGAATGATAGTCGCCTTTTTCATTCATCTGTGGAAATGCTCAAGCAGGAAAAAAAATTCACTTGATCTTAACATTTGTTTTGCAAAGTTTAATCCATGAAATAAATGAAGTTGCTCTAGCAGATCCATCCGTACTGATCAAAACAAATAAGATCCTTCAGCTTCCTACTTCCTGCATGAAAACTCTTCCTTGAAAATATGGCTTGGCAGGAAAACCAATGCCACTCTTGTACATTGACTTATATCAGAAAGAATGAAAATACTGAAGTACAAGAAAAACAGATGAAAGGAATTACAGTTAAGCAGGTAGGTCACAGTCTTGATGAATGTGGGAAGACACAGAGGACAAGAAACGGTAATGATTTTTCCATGTTAGCAACATCTTAAAGTGTCACCATCCATGCATTTGTACTCAGCTTGCTCATGGGTTAAAACTAAATATAATTCCTGGACCAGAGTGGAAATTTCAGGAAAATGAACACTGCCTTCCTATAAAAATAGGGAATCCAGAATTATTGCCTTTGGCAATGAATAAAATGTGAAAGCAGACTGTGTTCCTGCACTGCTAACTATTCCACCTTAAAGATCCTGTAAGCTCAAGCATTATTTTACATAAAAAGGAAGCATGAAGGCAGCTATCCAGTTTTCTTCCTTGTTAGCCCCCCAACCGTTCCCATTTCATCCTCTCTCCTTCCTCTACCTGTCAGATTCTTTGGGGATGCCATGTGCAGCTTGGACAACTCAAGTTGGAGTTCTTTCTCCTTCAGTTTTGTTTATGTTTGCTATTTTTTCCAACATGCTTCCTGTTTTTTCTGCCAAATAGCACTTGACAAAAGCCCTCTAAAGAGAATAATAAGAAAAAGACTGAACAGAAGGTGTTTAGTCTGAATGCTGGCTTCATTTCAGCAAGTGAAGAAGTGAGTATGTTTCAGACAACTTTGTAAATCACAATCTCAACACAAGCACTAGAGCCTCATCATATTACACTTTTGGATAGAAGCACGGGTTTCCTATGGAAGAAGAGCTTTTCTTGCAGATAGGACCTTTGTGGCAAGGATCTTAAGATCAAACATTAAGAAATACACAGGAGAAAAGGACAAGAAAAAGAAGACATTCAACATTTATGCGGTTGCATTTTATTGTGACCAGGGTTGAACCCTTCTATTTACAGTTGTGGCAAAAGAAAATATTTTCCTGACCACAGCTGAAGAGAGACCCTGACAGGGCTTTCCTGCTCGCCATCTCCCATGTCATCAGTATTTTCTGGGAGAAGAATTTGAGGTGGTTTTCCACCTAAGTGGTTACAGCTGTTTCCACAGGATCAGTCAGATGGAGTTTCTGCCTCTGTTTATTTTGGCTCTGATTTTCGGCTGGAGCCCGGCAGGATGACAGTGTTTGCTCAGGGTCTTGGGACTTTGGACAAACATTCCAGAATTTTTGACTTCTTAACATTAATGTTTGATGAATTCTGCTCTTAATTTCTTCTGGAAAAATGTCAAGCCCACTGGGGATTACCCTTAGTCTTACAACAGTCTTTTCTTTTTTTTCTTTTTTTTTAAAGGAAGAAGAGAAAAATAATTTCCTAGTCTGTGAAAATTATTTTACATGCTGTAAAAATTAGAGAATGCAGTTTTCTAAAATTGCAGCCTTCAGTTCTTTTGTATTTTTCTTTTCTTTTCTTGTTAAGAACACTTTGCTTGACAGGAAACTTCCACCGAAATATTTCTACAGATAAAACTTCTGTAAAAAACTGTTCCACATAGGGCATTAGTTGGGGAGGTTATTATCCAGTAGTTAAGCAGCTCTTTCTCAAAGCCACTGTTTTGATAGCCTCAAAATATACTGTGTCAATACACTGTTGTCAAAGGCGACCTTTAGAAAACAAAATAAACACCCAGGTGAAATAGTGACCCTGGTGCAGAGAATAGCCTTTATAATTGAATTCGGCAAGGTCAGGACATCCTCCTTAGTACCTTACCTCTTGAAGAATGGAAAAGCACAAGTCACACAAATGCATCTTCAAACTTTTACTAACTCACAGGGATGGATAGAGAAATGTATTTACAAAAATATGCAAAAATGCACTGAATTAAACCTATATTTAAACTATGTTCAATGAGCATACTGTGTTGCATGGAATGGCTGCTGATTCTTATACATACATATCTTCAGTAACTTTCAGGGGACATCTAAATGTATATCATACTTACATGAGCAGCAGCTGACTTTAGGTTAGCTAGACAGCTGTAACTCAGAAGACAGTGTCTAATTTACGGTCCACTCCTTAACCAGTAAAAGCTCATGCTGCCCAGTCCTGTGGACAGGACAGGTTCCCTCCAGTGAACCCCACACATCAGAAAGACGCAGACAGCGATTAGGTCTAGACAGATCTGGGAAATCTGTTTAGACCCCAGGTCTCTCTTCCCTCTTTTGCTCCCCACCTCATCTCCCTCTTTCAGTGAGAAAAGAGGGAAGCACAGCCTCCTCAGGTGACAGTGGTGGCCTTACCTTTGTTGATTTACACCAGCTAAAGAACCAGCATCAATAGTTATTATGAAGCTTTCATAAACAAACAAAAAAAGGAAAAAAAAAAAGGGAAAGGAAGGGATCTGTATGCATATAAATAGACACAGGAAGGTGATTTCCTAATTAACGTACAAACTTTCACACCAGCAGCTTTGTGCAAAATACTTCATAACATTGCAGAAGCTGCAAGCAGTGTGGCCCCTGGGCCACGGTGACAGTGTCCACCCATCTGGAGACGTTAACATAAGGAGCAGATCTAGCTTATTTTTTGGAGCCTGATTCCTGGCACTTCCTCCCCAGTCTGTTTGTGCTGTCAGTGGTCTCGATAAAGCATATATTTAATCTGTACCCTTACATTTGGCTTTTCCATGAATGACAGCCAGAAAGAACTGGAGAAGAAAAGTTTTGTAGATGCAAAAACCTTGTGCTTGTACTTTCAAGTACAGAAAGGACAGATCAAATCATAGCATTTATTGAAGCTGATGCCACAGTACACATCCCTGTGGAAAAAAAAGCCTTTGAAGATGCCTTCCCTGGGTATTCTCTATGGACAAAGAGTGAGAGGCCCTCAGGTATGAACTCCCTGCCTTCAGTCATTTATAATATAACCTGTAAGTCCTGAAGAGAAATCTGCTTCTTGCCTATATCTGAAATCTACTGAAATTTGCTGTTTGGTATCTCTGTACTGGTTTAATCACCAGCCTTTCATTTCAGAATTGGAAATTATTCGTAAATTGGTCTTTTTCCCTTGAACTGACAAACTTGAGGTGTTCCAGCCAGTTTTGATTCTGACGTCCTGATCTGAAAGGATGGGAAAGGGGTGGTAGCACAGGAAAATGTAATGTGAGATCCCTGTGGGATATAGATGCTGTGAGAGAAAGCAATCAGGGTGTAAGTAAGTGAGTGTAAGTGAGGCCAGAATTTTTTATCTGAAGGCAGAGAGAGGAAAGGTAAAACAGAGGGTAAAGAAAAGACATAAAAGAAAAATAGAGGCCCTCAGAAAAACAGTTTGGAAATCTGGCTGCTCTGCCCTATGAACAAACAAGGCTTCCCTCCAAATGTCTGCCAGAAAAGGAGGGAGAGACATCCTAAAGTCCCCACTGATTCATTGTCACAGTGCATTTTCTACTTGGGGACCCCAATTTTTATGGAAAAGAGGAACTAGCATACAGTCTTTGGCTGTGTCTTACTCAAGTAGCTAGGCCAGCCCTTGGCGTGGAAGATGATAGGAAATGCAATTATCCAGAGTATTTGGAAACATTCTCAATCTAAGCCAGATAGATAGAAGGTTACAGAGGAAAATAAAGGTATGAGTGTACATTTTACTTGCCTGTGCAGCTGGGCAGGACTGAGTTACTGAGACATTAAATAGGACGAAGGAATAAAAATATCTAAAATGTATTGTCAATAATATAACTGTGTAATATATAATTTTATTTTTAATTCTGACAGCTGTAATGCTTCCCTCTTTGGAGCATCTTTAGATAAAGATAAGACCTTGTAATAACAGATAAATAAGGTATATTAACCAGCGGCTGAAGATACAGTGGGATAAAATGTAAAATGCCAAGTGCATGAGATGACTGAAACATGCATGTCATGCCTCTCAATGAAATTCTGAGCAGCTTCTGGTGACACAAGCAGTTTACCTTAGAAGGAGGGAGATACTTGGATCTTTAAAAAGGTAGAAATTGAAAGATCAGCTAACGTAAAAAAGAAACTTTAACGATATTAGTGAAGATCTGTTCGTGGTGTGATTGTTTGCTGGTTGCATAATTACTAGAGGAGAGGACTTAGGGTGAGATCATAAATAATGCATTCATGAGGAATGTGGGTGTGATACTTGTAAAAGGAGAACCAGAGGGATATGTTACAAAGTTGATGTTCCTCTGATTAAGGCTTGCTAACCTATTGTTGCAACATTCAATATGCCCAATGTATGGATCATAGAGGTTTTACTATATTTGTCATCCCTTAGTTAGGATATGAAAAGACCTTTGAACAATTTAGACTGAAGCCATATGGCATTTGGAACACACTGAATCCAATCTTCTAAAACCATTGAGTGGTTTAGTGATACGTAATTTCAAATCTATCCTTTCAAGGTGCTGAATTCCTGGGCAGAGTTTAGAAACATAGGAACAGCATAAAACTTAGTTCTACTGCACCAAGTCCATAGTACACCATAATATGAAGCAACACAGACATAAAATATGAAAAAAACATGCTCAAAAAAGTAAAACAGGATTCCTTGTTGGACTATAATTGCATACAGAAACATATCTAGGGAGACTCACTGGAATCTTTGTTAGCAACGGCTAATTGAAAGCATTGAAAATTTGCTAGAATACTTTTCCAAATATTTCTACTGCTACTTTATAGAAAACAAAGGTAAGACACTCTGAAATGCCCTTCAAACTGGATTTAGGAGAAATATCAGCATGGCCAGCAAAACTGAACTGTTCTTTAAGTATGCTGAGCAGGTGGGCGTATGACAAGAAAGTCAATGAGAACCAGTTTACATATCAGCAGAAGATGGTTGTATAAATAAAACTGCAGAGTGGAAATGAACTCTGAGTAAACCAGAAAAAGGTTTTGTTCGGAGACAGGCAGCTGCAGTATTAAAGTTTGTCATGTAATGCAGTGTTACAAATATCACACTGTATCAACAAGATACAGGAAAGCAAGAAAAACATTTTCAGGTCCGAAGCTTTATCTTCAGCTGTTGTGCAGCCATTTGTAGTAGATAAGCAATTAATCTGGAAGGAGTAATGGTACTAGAAGACACAGATGAGTCTGCGGTTGTCTTCACAAAGCTGATTGTTGTCATATCAATTCTAGAGCAGGATGTGCTAACAGAAGCGCTCTCTACAGGAGCAGGTAATACTTTTTCCCACATATAATGCAAAAGCTGTACGATAAACAGGAACAGACCTGATGCTTAAAAATAGTGCAAATCTCAGGAAGAAAAAATAAGGGAGACGTTCCCAGTCATGTGTTATGAAACCCTCATATTTGGCACAAGCCTTCACTGGCCGGGAATCTGGGATTAGTATGTAATTTTATGTATGTATATACATATGTAAATGTATACTAATTTATATTAGTATAAAAAATATAAAATAAAATAAAATAAAATAAAATAAAATAAAATAAAATAAAATAAAATAAAATAAAATAAAATAAAATAAAATAAAATAAAATAAAGTAAAATAAAATAAAATAAATAAATAAAATAAAATAAAATAAAATAAAATAAAATAAAATAAAATAAAGATAATTATATCCTAAATCTATGAATATATTTGCTATACATAGGGATTCCTATAAATTCAGGCCCTAGACAAGCAAAATGGTTTAGTGCATCAGGGCCTTGGGGAGTTCTTAATAAATTATGTCTGTGGGTCAGGCTTGAAGAGCACTAGCAGCAAAGTGTGAAAATGTTGGCACCGTCTCAGTGACCAGTAGATTTTTGCTGCCAGAACAGCCACCTGTGAAAATCAAGAGATTAATTAAAACATTTCAAGAAAATTACAGGAAATTATTTAGTGTATTATTTCACACAAGGACTACTGGATTTCTGTCTTTCTCGGGCTACTGGAATAGATGATGGTCATCAAATTAAGGTTATAAAGCCCAGCTATGATTTCAGTCAGAGAAAGGAAGGATAGAACAAAATAACTTCAGTTGCACTGAAAAATCAGTGGTACTAATCACTCTAGAAAAAAGCAATTTGGAAAATGTCCCAAACAGTCATTGTCACAAGGAGGTATTAAGGGCACCATCATCTCTCTGAATCAATAATTGCCAGCTATGTCTACAGCTAATTATTTACTGGTTCCTGGTAGTTCCTCTGGAGCTAATTTTACTGAGTAGAAGGGATCAAATTGTGGTTAGTAGTAACTGTAAAAGTAGTAGTAATTTGTTGTTCCAGACTGTTTTTCTTTTGCCTTTTCAACAGTAGTCTGCAGCAAATACAAGGCTGTCTTGTCATTGTTGCCTGTCATTCATTGTGCCGGTTTGCTTGTCTCAGAGCAGAAGAGGTAAGGCAAATGCATACATAGACAAGTGTGTTATACCAGTCAAGACTGTAAATAGAGACAGGACATTAAAGTACCTCCTCCGGAACCACATAAATAGCTTTGCCGAAACACAAGTTTTCTCTAAGGAGAAAAATGTTTCCAGCTGAGCTAAGAGTCTTTAAAAAGAATTGCTTACTGATTTACACTATGTATTCTTAAAACAAAACAAGGATCCCCACACATAAAGAAGGAGGTGCATGGATGAAGTGTTTCTCTCATTTAGACAAGCTTTCATGTTCAACTGATCTTGTTTGGAGCTCCTTTTAGCATTCTCTGCCACAGTTAACAGCTTCCAATATTTATTTTAAAAAGCAGAAAATTATTGTTAATTTTATGTTGGCGAAGAGCCAGCCCATGCTTCATTTGGGAGTTAGCAGAGAGAGACAAGTATAAGAAACATCCTGTTATCTAGTGGGCTGGTAATTGTATTATAATCAATTTAACAAATTGAGTGTAAAGGAAAAATGATTCACAAAGGAAATAGCTCAACCCTAGTCTTGAATCTCAGTCAGTGTCCCCTCACCCATTCTCATATCACACCTTCTTCTTCTCCAGCCGGGACTCTAACCCTATATAGTCCCCACTATGTTTTTTTTTTAACAGTCCTCCGTTCCTCACTCCCCCAGCTTCCTTTAGTCTCCTCTCACTCTCTTTGCTTCCAAATTGGATTCCCTTATTCCATTATTTCTATTTTAGAGTCTGTTTCTAATTCTTCCTCCAACTTGTCCTCACCAAGACCTCCGAGCCCAGCCATGCCCACCATGGGTACTCTTTTTATCCAATGATACAGGCAATGTGATTCACAGCTACCTCCTGTTTGAAAGAGAGCTACACTATGCATTCAGCCCCCTCAACTGGAAGATGAGGATGGAGAGCACCCTAACCCGCCCATAATCCAGGAGGAAGCAGTTAAGGACCTGTTAAGCCACCTGGACACCCATAAGTTTATGGGGCCTGATGGGATCCACCCGAGAGTACTGAGAGAGCTGACGGAGGAGCTTGCCAAGCCACTCTCCATCATTTATCAGCAGTCCTGGGAGGTCCCAGATGACCGGAGGTTTGCCAATGTGACACCCATCTACAAGAAAGGCCGGAACAAGGATCCTGGGAACTACAGGCCTGTCAGCCTGACCTTGGTACCGGGGAAGATCATGGAGCGGCTCGTCTTGAGAGTGCTCACAGGGCATGTGCAGGACAACCAAGGGATCAGGCCCAGCCAGCACGGGTTCATGAAAGGCAGTTCCTGCTTGACCAACCTGATCTCCTTCTATGACCCGCCTAGTGGATGAGGGAAAGACTGTGGACGTTGTCTACCTGGACTTTAGTAAAGCCTTTGACAGTGTCTCTCACAGCATTCTCTTGGAGAAACTGGTGGCTCGTGGCTTTGACAAGTTTACTCTTCGCTGGGTGAGGAACTGGCTGGATGATCAAGCCCAGATAGTTGTGATGAATGGAGTTAAATCCGGCTGGCGGCTGGTCACAAGCGATGTTCCCCAGGGCTTGGTTATGTTCAATATCTTTATTGATGATCTGGATGAGGGGATCGAGTGCTCCCTCAGTAAGTTTGCAGATGACACCAAGTTGGGTGGGAGTGTTGATCTGCTGGAGGGTAGGAGGGCTCTGCAGAGGGATCTGGACAGGCTGGATCGATGGGCAGAGGTCAACTGTATGAGGTTTAATAAGGCCAAGTGCCGGGTCCTGCACTTGGGTCACAACAACCCCATGCAACACTACAGACTTGGGGAGGAGTGGCTGGAGAGCTGCCCGGCGGAAAGGGACCTGGGGGTGCTGGTTGACAGCCGGCTGAACATGAGCCGGCAGTGTGCCCAGGTGGCCAAGAAGGCCAACAGCGTCCTGGCCTGTATCAGAACTAGTGTGTCCAGCAGGAGCAGGGAAGTGATTGTGCCCCTGTACTCGGCACTGGTGAGGCGGCACCTCGAGTCCTGTGTTCAGTTTTGGGCCCCTCACTACAAGAAGGATGCTGAGGTGCTGGAGCGTGTCCAAAGAAGGGCAACAAAGCTGGCAAGGGGGCTGGAGCACAAGTCTTATGAGGAGTGGCTGAGGGAATTGGGGTTGTTTAGTCTGGAGAAGAGGAGGCTGAGGGGAGACCTTTATTGCTCTCTACAACTACCTGAAAGTGGCGATGAGGGTGTTGGTCTCTTCTCCCAACTAACTAGTCATAGGACGAGAGGAAATGGCCTCAAGTTACGCCAGGGGAGGTTTAGATTGGATATTAGGAAAAATTTCTTCACTGAGAGAATGGTCAGGCATTGGCACAGGCTGCCCAGGGAGGTGGTGGAGTCACCATCTCTAGAAGTGTTCGAAAAACATATGGATGTGGCACTTCAGGACATGGTTTAGGGGACATGGTGGTGCTGGATTGATGGTTGGACTTGATGATCTTGAAGGTCCTTTCCAACCTTAGTGATTCTGTCATTCTGTGATTCTGTGATTCTATCTCATGTATGTCTGGGAAAATATCTGTCACAGAGGCAGGTACCAGTGAATAGGTGAACCACAGCAAAGAGAAGGCAGAGTAGTTCAGGTAAGCCAGGCCAAGAGTAGCACTAGAAACATGGATTCCAACCCATCCCTTGGATTGCTTATCCCTAAGGCTGGTAGGAGCAATTAATCATACACTAGTGCTATTCCCTTTGAAACAAAGAAAGGATTTTTCCTTCATCTTTGGGAACGACTGTCTAATCCATTTCGGGGCTCAGGAGCACCTGAAACTGATTTGCTTATTTGGACTTGTGCGTGTCTAGCTAGCTGGGATACTGCTAATGAAAAGATTGCTCAATGCATGCTAGCTGTCACAGTTTTTACGAGTTAATCGGTGATCCCATGCCCAGCATCATCAAGGTTAATATAACACCAGCTCAGACAGAGAGCTAGGGAGGGCAGATAGAGAGGAGCTAGATCTGGATTGTACATCCAAGGTTTTCTTGCATCCCTGTTAATTATATCCCTGTCCTCCTCCTGCTACTGTCACACCTAATATAGACAAAATTATTTCTGCTTATTTGCAATTGTTTCTGAACATGTAGGTATAGTTTTAGATTGATCAATTCTATAGCTTTAACCTGATGTTAATTTCCACATCTATTCCTGACATCAGTAAAGACTGACTATTCCTCATGTAAGGAAAACATTTCACTTTCATTAAATCTGAACACCAGGTTATATGGACTAGTAATGAGGTTGAGCTTTCCTACATAAGCAAATACCTGCTGTCAATTTTTTTAGCTGTCCAGAATTTATTTCACTGAACAGAAGGGCTTAGTCAAATATTAAAGTCGGGTTCTGCAGAAGGAACCTGTTTGCCTTCAGCTTTCACTGGATTTATCACAACTCCATTTGCAGCACATTTTGGAAGAACATATTTTAAGACATATTGCTGTACAACAACTAAATCTCAGTGCCGATAAATCACAGATCTCATATCTGGTCTAAAAAGGCAAGAAAAAGAGGAAGGAAAAAGGTCTCTGAAAACCTTTACAGCTGGCTAAGGGAGATGCATATGGAATTTTAGAAGGACCATACTTCTCCTGACAGTTAATAACAGCTTTCACTTATAGAGCAGTGTTTGTCAGAATAGATCCCAAAGTGCTTTACAAAGTCCAGCTACTATATGCACAACATCTCTGAAATGCAGTAAGCTCTCCTCTGGGAGGAAAGGGCAGCTGGTACTGTGGAGCAAAGCGTTGTGTGATACTGGATACTTATGAAAGTTTAGTTGTTATAAACTGGAATACTAATTCACATCAACAAAGAGCTTGCTTGGGTTTGTAAAGGAAAGAGGCGTCTTGACAAACAATTGGCCTGCATCACACTGAATGTGAAAGGAAGAGACATTTCCTGATAAGAACATAAAAAACCCCCATCATATTCTTTAAAAAAGCATCAGAGAAATCTTTACTGAGCATGTGATCATGTTCAAGAGGAAGGTACTTTGTCCTGAATGGCTCATGAAAACACCATCTCCTAGTGTACTCAGAGATTTCAGCCTCACTACAATGACATGCCCATGGTCTGGTTTTGCCTGGTTCCTTGTTGTGGTTATAGGCAGTGCAATGCTCATGTTCAGACCACTAAGCCCCTTCTGTCAGGGTTTTGTCACGAGCTGTGGCTGAAAGCTGAATGAAGAAGCTGATGTCATGAAAAAATAAATTAACACAAAATTGTAAAAAATTATCACGTCATAAAATGAAAACATGTTGCTTGGTATCCATGGCAACTTCAGAAACCAATGCTCTTTAACAGCCTTGCCTGGAATCATGTACACTGCTTTGATAAAACATGAATTGTGGCAGATGGATATGTGAAAATAAAAATAACTTTGCATCCAATCTATTGCCCACATGAGACACCCTTGAAATACAGAGTCAGTTATAGAACCCTATCAGGAATCGTTTCGTTTTGAAACCGAGATAGAGGTAGCATTTTTTCCATACATCTCCACGGAGTTAAGAATGCAGCAACGGTGTAATAACTAAAGCCACGCAAGCAAACACTCCCTGGCACTCTCTGGGAAGTAAATCTAACACTCAGCTCCACAGAAGAAGAGCTATGAGTCTCTTGTGCCAGGAAAGGGACTAGTTTTGGGCTTTGACCTAGTTTCATGGATCAAACACTTGCTGTGTGGCGTGGGCTAGAGCCACAGGTTTGCTTTCCATAAGCAAGAATCATGCAGGAACCATGACAGAGGTAAAAACAGGGCCAGAGACACATTAGGCCAAAGTAGCCTCCCCTAAACACCTTCAGTACTGCTCCGTGGATCTGCGGTAAAATATAGTTTCACTGGTTGGTTTTTCCTTCAGAAAAGAAAATCTACCTTCAGCTGAGTATAAGCTTTCATTGAACTAACTGGCTAACAGTTGAGTTCAGCAAAAGTTAGAACCTGGGTATGTGAACACCAGATTGGAGGCTACTGCTGTGATTTCAATAAGCTTTCTGTTAAGGGAGCTATGTTTTGCTTTATATTTATCATTTGTACAACAGCACTTGAACAGGCAGGTATCCACCACTGCAGGGATTGAGGACGAGAAACACGTGGGAGAACTAGGAATTGCTTCAGGGTCTGAATCAGCAATTCTGGTAAGCAGAGCTCGTATTTATTCAGAGTTTGTGTGGTCTGAGCAGAAAGGGGCCCCTCCCAGGCTGGGGGCATCATCTGCTCAGTGCATGAAAAAGCAGCCTCAGCACTGTGGCTCTTTGCAAGGCAAGAACCATGTCAACGGTCTTTATTTTTTTACATCTCCTGGAAATTAAACTAAATCTATCAAATCCATTTTGTAGAATCTGATAAGAAGTCATCAAGCAGTGACTGCTTTTGATCTTTACAAATCTGAACACATGAAGCCAAAGTGACACAGTTTTAGGAAATGTAGAACTTCAGCATAAAGTCTCTGGATTAACATCGCCATCCCCGAAACTGGTGTGCTCTGTCAGTGCTGGAACTGAGAAGCGCCATTCACGAATGGCAGAAATATCCCTTTCCTCAGGAACGCCCCTTGCTTTTTTTCTTCATCCTAATACTGTTGTCAGATGGTAATATGTAAAGTCTGTCTTCATCTCAAGCTTAGCATGTAACTAACAAAACCAAAGCAACCAAACACCTAAAATGGTGCTTTGCAAATAGGACCTCTTCCGCTGGAAATGCCATGCCTACCTCTCCTTCCCCTCTCTTTTGGAAAGCTCATTGGCCTTTTCAAAAGTTGCAGGTCACATGAATCCCAGGGAGAGTTGTTTTAAGTCAGAATGTGGTCCAGTCCAGAAATGAGATTAAACGCAATTGTTATGTTAGTGAAACAGGGTGACTTCAGGAATAGGCTGTGTAAACACTGAAGGCAATGTCATGTTTCATTGTCGAAGTGCACTAGGGGTTGAGCTCACAAAGCTGTACTGCCAATTAATCACAACTGGGGAATGGCAGTTTATATTACCCCAGACCTTGCTGAAGTCACAAATGAACCCAACAAGTATATGAAGAGACCCCAACGTATTTCAGGGTTAAAAGCCCTTCCCCTCATTTTGCTAGGTTCTAGCCTGTTGTCTTCTGAGAAAGCACTTTTTCTCGGGACTTTATTTAATGGGACATAATTGTATTTTACTTTGTTTTCAAGATAGAGTCAAAAATTTAATTTTATTTGTTGTGAATCCGTAAGAGCAGACTGTTTTTCAGCACTATTTTACTTACTTGAAAGTGGTTGTTTTGTCAAAGGGGCGTGTGAATTATAGCATAGAAAACAGATCTTTGAAGATCATGGAGTTCTTCCCATTTACCAGATATGAAAGAATTAGTTTCTTCTCCACACTTACACTTTTAATTTCAGTTCTCCTATCCAGTCTCTTTGGCTCCATCTTGTGATATGCTCGTATTAGAGCCTATAGATTGCAACTGCCATCTCCTTTTTGCTGCCTCGGAAAGCACTGAGGTATTTTAATAATCAGAAAGTTCCATTTGCAGCAGCTCAGGGCCCTGAAAAACAGTGGGAACAGAGAAAGGTCCAGCGGTATCATCCCTTTGGATTTATCTCAACATGAGAAATGAACTTGGACCATTATGAACACTAATAGTACAATTTTTAATAACAGTGGATATTTTTAATAATAATGACAATGACAATAAAAATACCAGTTCTTTACAATGTTCTTGTGTAAAGACTCAGAGCAGCTTAATATGACTGACTAAAACTGTGTAAATAATACTTTTGAGACAGTAGGAATGTCATATTTTTGGTATAATGTGCTTTTGCAAACTGTGTGTGAAGGAAGCAAAGCAAATGATGATGTCATATTTCTAAGGTAGTGAAGGTAGTAAAAGCAGTAATGGGTATTATTAACTAGTGTGTGCAATTTCCTGAAAACTACAGTATTATATAATTCTAAAAATGTATTAATTTTGTTTGTCTTCCTCATGGGGATAGAATAACTGCATAATTAATGCTACATACTAGTGACACTGGAAATAAACTGAAAGGAAAAAATAGGCTCCTGAGCTACTTTAAACTCTAGAAATACAACGTAGCATATGTCAAGATCCAGTCTACATCCTGCCAAAGTTAAAGCATGTCCCAGAAAAACAGACTGAGCCTGATTCCAATCGCAGAGACACTGGTACAATTTGGACACAAACTCACTTAAATAGCTGGTGTGAGATAGAATCTTTCTTTTTATGTTCAGAGTTTGTCATGGAAGGGATTTTATGATAGGGAGAGGAAATCTGCGATTGCTGTCTTTTAAAATGATCCTTTTGAAGCACGTATAGGCTTTATTAGGCTTTGTGCATATACAGCTGTAATACACACTGCATACGAATGCGCACAAGACATTTACAACTTACAAGCCTTTTCTGAAGGCCACTTCAAGACCTCATATCCAAGCTGCAAAGGTCTCCACACTACATCAGTTTAGAAAGCACACCTCAGTTGTTTTACCAAAGCTTTCCTATTAGTCCAGACAAAAACAAAAAAAAAAAAAAAATCATCTTTTTCCACGTCATTTAGTTTTCTTTTCTTTCAACCATTTTCCTGTTTTACTTTGGAAATCTTTTTACTTGGCTTTCATGTTTCCTGCCTGCATCACTTCCTGTGCATAACTCACATCCTGTCCATCTCTCCCTTGCAGGTGGCATCGCCTTTGCTAGAGAGACTTTGCTTTGTGTATTGCAGCACATCCTGCTCTGTTCCCTGTCTCCCTCGGGCCCAGGAGCCGTCCATTTCCTTGGGAACATTCCTGGACTGAAAAGGATTGGCGTCATCCTTCATTGCAAGCACTCAAAGGCCTCTGTTATGCATAAGCACAAAGAGAGGAAACAAAGGGAATTTTAAACTTTTGAGGAATATGGTAATTTATGAGGGACCAGCGTTTGGAAACAAAAGCCAGCGGTGGCATTAGAGGGTCAAGAATAGTTTCCTCATGAGAGATGGAGATGTTGACACCATCAGACTTTTACCTTCAGTCAAGTTTATGAAAATAACTTTCACCAGAGGGGCTAAATGAAAAAGAAGTATTTCTAGACTTCCTAATTACAGTTTGTCCTAAAAGCCAAAGAAGGACTGCAGTTGATGTCACTGTATTTTCCAGTGTCTTACTGTAAATATAAATGACTGTCCTTTTAATTGCACTTCCTATAGGCAAAAAAGTGAATGTGATGTAAAAGGAAAAAATATTATAGTGAAAAGAAACATGTGAAAAAGAAGCTGTCTTTTCAAAGATCACTGGTTCTAATACACTCATCTCTGCGTATAGTTCTCAGGTGTAAGCATTATTAAAACTACCAAAAAATTGTTTAACCTTAAAAGAAAAGAAAAAACCAAAACCACCTGTCCTTTCTTTTAGAGTATGGCCACAGCACTCTATTGTGATAGTACTGCTCAAAGAAAGACAGTGGGGACCATCAACATCAGCAGTTCTTTACAAACTGCCACTTCCACCCAGGATTTTGTTGAAAACAATTTTATCTTAAACTCGGTCTTGATCCTGTTTTTCCCCATTTCTCCCATTTAAGCTAAGGGAAATGAACCACCACCAAGAAAAAAGGATAGCAACATTCTGTAATAAGAAATAACGTGCTGTGGGGAGAAACCCAGTGCCACAGTGTTCACAAACATTGACAAACAGTTAGAATAGCTACTAACAAGTGGCATTTGGTATCTAAGCAGTCAAACAAGCTGCTTTTCATCCTATCTGGCAAAAAAGAAAAAAAAATTATTCCACATATACCATCACACTGTGCATGTTAAATACTGAGTGTTGAGTGAAAACACCAACTGAATCAATCCTTTGTGGACAACTTTCAGATATGCTCCATTTAGATACATGCTCTGACTTGCTTACAGTAAGTGTCTATGTCATGCCTCTTCAAAGAAAGAGGTGAAAGCGTTCATGTTTTGGAGAGTAACGTATTTACCCAACCAACTCTTCTACTCATGCCTTTTCATCTGAGAGTTTTGGCTGAACTTTGAACAGTGGACATGTGCAAGATGTGCTTTCATATGAAAAACTGTTGATATGACCTCAAACTCATTGTATTTTTTGCTTCTTGTTTTCGTAAGACTGTTTTTTTGGCTCTTTGCCCAACCTAAACAGGCAGGAAATGGGAGTATCAAAGATCTGACATTCCTTCTTGTGAAAGGAAGGGAGAGAATGCATTCTACCTAATTTTTCTGAGCACATCGTTCCCTCACCATTTCTCACCTACTTTTCTGCAACTCTGTAATATTTCAGCCATCCTCTTCAGACACCCATTTGGCTCCTCTGTGCATATCTAATCACAGAATGTTGAAGGAGTTGGAGCACCTTCTTCTGCATCTGGTATGAATGTACTCTGCCAGTTTGGGTGTGCAGCAGTGCATTCGGTGTCCTGCAAGTGAGACCATGAAACAGTCTCACTTCTTTACATATGGGATAAATACTGCTTGAGTACCCCACTGAAGCATAACCATCTTTATTTCCCTAGCTTTTACTTTACAAAGCCCTTAAGATAAAATATCTCCTGTGAATGAGAGCCAGATCTTGTTCTGACACCTAATGAAGTTGTCCTTTCTTCCTTGAAGGTTCCACAAAAGTCCTTGCTGCTGTTAAAAGCTCAACCATTTGAGATTTTCTAGCCCAAAAACCTCATGCTTTAGGGTTATCATGCTCCCATAGCTCCAGTCAATGAAATCCACTGAAGACGGGTCTTTGCTGGGAGTAGAAGACACATTAGTTAGACTCCAGTAATGAGTTGCTCATGCAGATCAGCAGCTAAATATCCCATAAAGGAGTGTATCAGCATCCAGATGCAGCTCTTAACATGAAACACAACTTCAGAGACAGTAAAATTTTCTTTTGAGTTCATACCTGAGGTCAATAATAATGCATACAGCACAGAGGTGGCCTGGACCACAGGTTCTCCAAACACAGCTGTTTAAAACATGGCAGGTGATTTTAATGTTTTTAGTCTCTATGTCTCTCAAGTCAGGTGGTTGGTTCCCAGATGAGATCAAAGCTAGCAAGTAAGGGATTAGTCATAAATTCTGTTGAGGACTGCAACTGTCTGCTTTTTTTGCTCCTTTATGGCAGGCAAGGAATTGGACTCGGCCAATGCAAAGCTCCCTTAAACTGTCACCTCTGAGTCTTCATCAGGTAGCCTTTCTGAAAGGCAGTACATCTGAATTAAGTGGAATATGCAAGATTTTAGTAGTGTTTCCTTATGGCCTTTTGTTTTTTCCTTTCCCTTTTCCCTCCTGCCCTCACTTCCATCCCAGATTTATTCTGCAGCATGTGGTCATTCTATTCCAGAACATAATGACACTGTTATTATGAAAATTACTTTTGAAAATATAAATTTGTGTAATTTTTCAGTGGGGCCACTGCTGATTTCTGGTGTCATATTAATCTTGGGTAACTCCAGCTGAGTTAATAGGGGCTGAATTGGTTTATTTGGCTAGCATTTCCCCCCCTTTTTTTTTTTTTGTCCTGCTCTAGTAACTGTAAGTGTGTATTCTGCATGCACATAAAGATCTCTTGCAGAAGTACCACTAAAAGGAGATTTTGAAAATGTTACTTTACCTCTGGCCAGCATTAATTGCACTGGCTTGCATTTTTCAAACCTTTCTCACTGTTTCCCTTGTGACAGATGTAATGCACAGACTGGAGCCAAGTATTTACAGTCATCTCCTTTCCCTCCTTTTTGGCTTGTGCACACACCCCTGAGGAGTGTGCATACAAAGCTCAAGGAAGCCATTAGCTTGGGCTTTAGTGAATACAGAAAGCATGAGATTTACAGAACTTGCCAGAAAAATTCATTGTTCAGTTCCAGAATACATTTTGTTGTTCCTAGTTGTGGTCTAGGGGTTACAGCAGGAAAGCGGGATTCCAGAGGCCTGGCTTTGTTCCCCCAAAGCTGTCCTGTCTGAAAGTTTCTCTGCCTCAGTTTACACTTTGTAAAGTAATAACTGTAATTCACGTCTCTCCATGTACTGCCGGTACTTCTGGTACTTAATCTTTGGAACCTTAAAAGAATGCTAGGAAACTTATTGCAGCAGCATGTAGGCAGGCAAAGAGGTGACCTACAACATACTGCACAACTGGGAAAACATAGGAAAGAATAGTCAAATACGATGGAAAAGCAAGGTTGTGTAAGAAAGATGAATGTTTGTGAAAGGCTTAAAAGATGCTACAAAAGCCATTCTTCTCCTCGTTTCTGTCACTGGCCAGAGCTCAGATTTTCCAGAACATGAACACGATACTCATCTCTTTTGGTCTCTCCCCCGCACCAGCCTGTAACACAGAGTTAAATTCCCAAAAGACAGAGCCACAGGATTTCCTCAGAAGATATGTATTTAAATGTATGCATATATATGTATAAATATTCTGTGGGTAGCAGGAGATTAATTCTCTTGATTCTCATTAACCCCTTTTCCTGAGCCAGCGTGACCTTCTGTGAGCAGCTGGGATTTGTTTCTCTGGGACTTCAAGCTTCAGCACAAGATGAGGACCCTTTTCTCCTCCTCTGTCCCTTCCATCGAGGGGCCTCCTATTGCACCACAACAGCAGTGCTCAGAGCAGCCCCACAGACGGGAACAGGTCAAGAGGGAAGAGAGAAGCTAGACCTGCTTCTAGCACCTCCTGTCCCTGCTGCTGGGGCATTGAGTCTACAAAAGGAGCATCGTCCCAGCCACCCCTAGAGGAAAAGGAGCATGGCCAGGCTTGGCTGTTCATGTGGAACTACAAGACTGTTTGGCCTTAATTGAACCCCCCTGCACCCCTTCAGAGACTGCTATTGCACATCTCCAAGAACTGCTGTCTTCCACCTATCTTCTAGATGCCTCTGAGACCTTCCAAGTGTTCTGCTCTTTTCACATGAGCAGCGACAGAGGCTTGCAAGAAGTCCACGTCTGTCTTCTTTGGGCTCAGAGAGGTCCCCAGCACTGCAGAATAAGCACATGAGCTTATTCTGTGATTTATATTGTCTTCTGCTTAATGGATAATACCAAGTTCCTTAGCTCCCTGACTGCGCTTAATGCATGATGATGTATTCTGCTCTATTTTGCTGCCCTCACAACCCCTGCCATTGGATGGGACAAGAAACAGTGAGGATTTCCTGGAGCTTCAGGAATAAATGTAACTCAGCCTTACTTGCACAAATAATTGCTACGGCAGGGGATCTCTCTCTCTCTCCCCCCCTACACTTGCATGGAGACTAGTAAAACTACAGATCAGATGCACAAATATTTTGGGGAAATACATGCATGATGTCCACACTTGTTTTGCCAGACATGGAGAATGTGAGTTAAAAAGCTGAGTACTATGATGTCAGAGGAAAACATTCTGCAACACAGTGACAGCTGGACGCAGGGAGAGCTACAGTCTGCAGCTCAGGATTGGCAGGAATCTGAGTCATTGCCATGGCAACAAGCATCAGTACCTGTCAGGAGCTGGGGAGTCACAATATTCATGGCTTGTGTTATTGCTGCGCATTTGTGTCACTGACGCTGAGGCTGTGTTGCAGTTCACGTTACAAAGACGCACTCCCCGTACAGAATTGCTCTCGGGTGGACTTTGACATTGAAGGTTGCAAAAACAGATTCCCTCCCTAAATATTCAAACTGTGTTTAAATCATACCTGTCAAAGCCCCTGAATAAAAATTAAACTTGACCATGGCTTCAAGGATTTATGGAAGGAAAAAATATAATCGCTATTTGCTAATTGGTAAGCAATTAGCCAGTTATGCTACAGGACTTCTGAAGCACATTAAATTGACTAACAGACAAAGCTGATTTGTAAACAAAATGGTTGGATGTTGGGAACCAATTAGAGAAGGAAAATTAGCAGCAGCTGGGAGGCTGTCGGAAGTCAGACTGGCGTCACAAGGAGGCTGTTTGGAGCAGTGATGGTTTATCAGCTTGTTTTGTTAAGTATGAACCAACTATAAGGATTTTAAAATATTGATATATATGTATATTTATTTATTAAATATATTTACATATGCAGTGTATATTTTACAGAATAATACATATGTATACAATGTAGGTATACAATGTATGTACACAATGTATATAATTTTGCCTGGTATTTTAAATCAGATTAAATAAATTATTTAACCAAAACCCTTGCTTAAATATCACATTTGAAAATACAGTAACATACAAAGTACTGTTGGAAAGCATTTCTCCCTTTTCAAATATGCTGTGCTCTAATCTATGAGAAGAGCACCCTGCGACTCATAGTCTTGTCCTGTGAGAGCTGTAGTGGTGTAGAATATAATTTGGCTGCATGCAATTATTCTTCTTGCAATTAGATTTGCAATTTATTCTTCTGCAGGTAAGGCTAGGCACATGTGTTGTTCAGGAAGAGAGAATGTTTGGAGATAAACTCAATGACCAGCAAAACCATCCAATTAACACAAAGGTAATGTTTGTCTCAAGGGAATTTCAGAAAACAGCCACTGTTGCTTTTAGCATTTTCAAATGTCAGAGGGTCACATTCTTCTGTGGCACAAAACAACAGTGATAAAAAGTGTTTATTGGTAAACTGTGAGTCAGATCTGATCGTTGGGATTACAACAGTACCCTCACTATGGGAAACATCACAGAAAATCCCATCACAAAGCCACAGTAAATTGTGAATCTTTGTTATGATTACTCAGGAGAGGAATCAGATCTGCTAAATTTCAAGAAAGATCTCTTGGTTTCTCTGCCCTTGTTGCAGCAGACACGGTCTTTCACTCCAGTCTCCCCCATGCTGAGAACCAGCATTAAAGGAAGAAATCTCTTTTGAAGAAAACTGGAAAGCAAAAATATTGAGACAAAACCTGAAAGCTCTCACAAGCATCACTGAAAAAAAGCTCTTTTCAACACCACTGAAAGTCAGATGCATGCAAAGAGTTACGTCCTCTTCTAAGTGTCTTCATTCATGTGCTTCACTCCATGAAGAGATGAAGTTACCCGCTTCTGGTGAAGCAAGGGATTCAAAGTCTCCCTTAGTAACAAATGATACTGCCTTTTCAGATTTACTCATTTATAGAATCATAGAATCTTTTAGGTTGGAAAAGACCTTTAAGATCATCAAGTCCAACTGTTAACTTAGCGCTGCCAAGTCCACCACTACACCATGTTCCTACACAACACATATACACATCTTTTAAATACCTCCAGGGATGGTAACTCAACCACGTCTTTGGGCAGATTGTTCCAATGCTTGACAACCCTTTGGCTGAAGAAATTTTTCCTAATACCCTATCTAAACCTCCACTGGTGCAACTTCAGGCCATTTCCTCTTCTCCTATCGCTTTTTACTTGGGAGAAGAGACCGACACACCACCACAACCTCCTTTCAGCTAGTTGTAGAGACCATTAAGGTCTCCCCTCAGCCTCCTTTCCTCCAGACTGAACAGCACCAGTTCCCTCAGCCACTCCTTAGAGGACTTGTTCTCTAGACCCCTCACCAGTTTCATTGCCCTTCTCTGGACATGCTCTAGCACCTCAATGTCTCTCTTGTAGTGAGGGGCCCAAAACCGAACACAATATTTGAGATGTGGCCTCACCAGTGATGAATACAGGGGGACAATCACTTCCCTACTCCTGCTGGCCACACTATTTCTGATACAGACCAGGATGCTGTTGGCCTTCTTGGCCACCAGATCACACTGCTGGCTCATGTTCAGCCACTGGTTGACCAGCAACCCCAGGTCCTTTTCTGTCAGGCAGCTCTCCAGCCACTCTTCCCCAAGCCTGCAATATTGCATGGGTTTGTTGTGACTGAAGTGCAGGACCTGACACTTGGCCTTATTAAACCACATACAGTTGGCTTCAGCCCATCAATCCAGCCTGTCCAGATCCCTCTGCAGAGCCTTCCTACCCTCAAGCAAATCAACACTCCTGCCCAACTTGGTGTTGTCTGCAGACTTACTGAGGGAGCACTCGATCCCCTCATCCCGGATCATTGATAAAGACATTAAACAGAACCGGCCCCAATACCAAGCCCTGGGGAACACCGCTTGTGACCAGATTTCCGTAGAGAGAAATTTATGCAGAAAAGCATAAATATATGTAAAACCATAAATGCTGTAGGTACATCTCAACACCTTGGGTAAAAAAATACACAAGATGTAACAACCTATTACCTACATTTTTTTCTGGTGTTCTGATTGCTTATTTTTAACTTTTCAGCCAAAATTTTCTAGTGAAATCATTGCCTTGGCTGAGCAACCAACCTCTAATCAAGGTTCCCTGACATTAGAGTTTTAAACATATATATTTTCTCCTGTTTTACATGTGGAATATGACCAAAATCGGCTCAGACAAAATCCCAGTTGGAGCTGCCTAACAGATTCACATCCATTTAATGAACTTGGAGCCTTGCAGATCCGCAAGCACTTAATGAAGTCAGTGCGTATTTTCTGTTTAGATAACATCTGACTGTTTCCAAGTAAAGTTTTTGTTTATTCAGGAACCCCCTTTTAGTACATCTATGAACACTCTCCAAATTGCCTGCAAACTTTGTAGCAGAAAATGAAATGTGATCTCTGGCTCCACAGTAGCCCTGAGAAAGTGGAAGGGCTAGAAGGTACTGATGCTGGGAGGAGGAGAGGCGTGTAGCACAAGGCTGAGCCCAGAGCAGCTGGTAGGTGCTGCCTAGGCTGCCGGCTGGGGTGCAGGCATCAACACCAGCTGCCCACAGCTTTACATGACACAGTTGGCACTGTTGATTTAAACAGACTGATGAATGTGACCTCTTAAATGAAATGTTAGTAATTATGCAGTATAGACAGAGAAGGTTCACATTAAAAGCATTTCATAGTAGGTTTCTTTTTTTATTTTTGTTTAATTGTTTGTTTTGAAAAGGAGAAGATAAGCTACTTTTCAAATGAGTTCTTGTTTGTTAACACAAATACTCAGTAGGTATTCCCAATTGAGAGACCTTGACCGTGTATCTCCTGCACTAGTTGTTCCTAGGGAAAAAAACAACAACAAACAGCTTTCAAGTGGGTGTGAAAAAGATGAAGACCAAAGCGTGAGATGTCAATAAGCATTTTCCTTGTTAAACTGTGATCATTGCATGTGTTAAAGTAAGGAGAAGACCTAAAGGGATACAGTTGTCCTTCATGGAAGATTTATCATAGGAAGATACTCCATCAGCATCTCATTAATAATCACACTTTTGATCTTTCTTCGGGTTTTAGTGGAATGAGACACTCTTACGTAGCTGTTACTGGTGCTTGAATAAACTATTTTTGCTTAATATCCAAGCTCCAGTGAGAATTAAAGAGGAAAAGAGAGCTCAAAGAGACAACTCCTTCTGTCACTTCCATCCAGTGACAAGGCAAAAATATACCTGTTGTAAGTGCAAGCGGAAAAGATGTCAAAGGAAATAAAGTACTGTCACGTTCTTATGAACAATAACACTGTAAAAGCTAATCTCTGCTGAAAAATAGCCACAAAGTGTTTGCTGTGATACTGAAAAGAGCTTGGATTAACTATAGGAACAAAATGTACGAACATCTTCTTCTGAACTTGTTATTTGCAGGGATTGCATCCAGTATACAAACTAAGTTACTATTTAGTGTTATTTAGATTCATGTAACACTAAAAATAGAAGATGATAATTAAGTTATTCTTCTAGCCTCTAACTATACGCTATAATTTATCATCAAGACCACCTCCCACAGACCTTTAGAAAACTAGTAGCTTAATAGGTAGTCGTTACAACGTATATGTCTAGCTTACAGCTATTTTAGGCTCTCATTACAATGGTATCTAAGAGCTTTTTAAGGTAATTGAACAAGGAGTTCCCTAGTGGACTTCATGTCCACCCTTGCTCTCTCCCTTACTTGAGTATAGAAGCCTTTGCTTTGGCTAATGAGTCGTCAGTGAAATGTGTGGAAAAGTTGTATACAATTGAATGTGTAACCTGCACAGCTCCTTTTCCCTTTCTGAGGAGTTTCAGTCGGCAGGAAAAATTTATAGCCACCTTTTCACCTTCTCATTTGTAAAAATGGAGATGTAACTGTATAAGATGAATTGTTTAGTTAAAATACCAGCAGCAGAATAGTGTCCGTGAGAGAATGGGGCACTTCAGAAACCACTCATTGCTCTCCCATAGTTCAGATATGTAAGAATAAACAACAGAAGTTGAAAGCTCAAAAGAGAGCAATAATTTAATTAAGTTGCATCATGAGATTATTGTAATGAGACTATAAAGCACCTGGGAGAGACAGAATATTACCATCTACCCTGATAATGATGCTTTCACGCCATAAGATCAAATACTGAAGTGAAAGCAACCGGCAAATCATGAAAGCACAAAAATAAGAGCAAGCAACACTCACAACTGGAGAAATAAGTTATTTCTTATAGCTCACTGTACAATTACGTCAACATATTCACTGAACCAAACTGAAAAGAGTAACAGAAAATATTATTTAAAAAGGAAAACATCCTAAGCTGATGTAAAGTTTTCCATATTTTCTATTTTCTTTAATTCTTATCTTTTTCTGGCTGATGATGTGACTGGGGAATCTGTGTAAAAGTTGAATACCTTTCTAGCACATTTTTATAATCTCTGTACATCTGTGTATCTCAGAGATCCTTCTTTTATATAGTACCTATCTACATTGTACCTAAAAATGTCTTAGTTTGTGTCCTGGTTTCAGCCAGGATAAAGCTGATTTTCTTCGTAGAAGCTAATGTGAGGCTGTGTGTTGGATTTGGAATGAGAAAATGTTGATAACGTGCTGATGTTTTGAGCGTGTTTTCACTGATGTACTTCAAAATTTTAATCTTTGCCTGGTATAACACAGCAAAACTTCACTGGATATTTCTAGATACATGATGATATAAATCGTTCTAAGACCTGCTACAGCAGAGACTTTCTTCGCTCTCTGTACTGGTTGGGGTTTTGCCTGGGAATTTTTCTGTATTTTTCCTTTTTTCAGTCTCTCCCTTTAGCCATGTTTATAAAAGGAAACTTTTGCCTAAGTGTGTAGAAACTTTATTACAGGTGGAAAATGACTACTTTCCTGATTATATCTCCTCCTCTGAAATTCCTACCTGGTCTGAATCTATTTATGATGTTTTTTTTCTTCAGCTCTTCGTCACTTTTCCATGTGCTTGCCAGCTGTTTGGTCCAAGAGGATAGATGTATTTTTTCTGCACTGTGTGTTGATATGCAATCGCTGATGTCGTTTGGCTTAACTCACTGATGGCTTAAACTACTGATGGCCCTGCAGATCAGGGATGCAGCCTTAAAATAAATGATTCCGTATTTGTTGGGTTTACACCAAAACACAAGTTCATGACAGCCTCTTTCACGCAGGGATGGTTATCTATACATAATGGAGCCACTGTTGCTACTGTCTCAGTGGCTTGGCTGGGAGTGAAAGATTAGATGGAGCGCAGTAGCTAAACTGGTGATATTTGACAAATGTAGAAATTTTCAGTACTGGTAAAATAACACTTTCTTCACAGGGTCTGGCAGATTCACCTCTCTAAACTGTGGTTGATGCCTTCAATTAGCAGCAGAGAGAGTAGCTATTTTCTTTGGATTTCAGAAGCCTAAAGTTGCAGGCGTCTTGGCAGAGAGGTCATTGCAATACTCCAAAGGTTTCTGGCACTCTATTGTTTCTCTTCAGCTTGTTTTGATTTTTTTCTTTTGTTGTCTCTTATTCTTCATTCTTTATTTGCCAGCATATAGGTTGTCCTACTTCTCCTCTGTCATCTTTTATGGACACCCCTTGTAAGTATTTTCCTTGTGTTGGTTCCCTCCAGTGACTGACTTTTAGCTAGAGGAAGAAAAATGGCCAGTTTGCAGTGATTATTTTGAATTTTCTGCTGAGATTTTTTGAGAATAAAGTAACCTTTTTAATACTACCAATAATTAATATCCAAAATTTATAGCCTTCCACAAAACTTAAAATTGCTCCATTAAAGATAAGGGAAGTAATTGTGAACATTTTAAGTGATAGTACTCTCTTTGCTGTGTTTTTCATGACAGTGTGTCAGCAGTATTGCAGTCAGACTAGTAACCTGCAACCCTGGTCACTCATTTTGCAGGCGGGGGACCTGTTGTAGGTCTCCTTTCGGCCTGAAGGTTTGCTTCCCATCAAAACCTGAATGTGAGAGCCATTAGGGGAGGTGTTATACACTCAGGCCTCATAAAACTGGATTTTGCCATGGTGAGCTCTTCCGCAGTGCGTCAGTGCAGCACAGCTGTTCCCATGTCCTTAGCTGTAGCCACCTGATTCCTACCATTCCTACCTTGCAGCTGAGGGACACAAGGTCTTTTACCCCATCTCTTTGCTCTTTTCTCTTAACTTTATTCTTAGACAATATCTCCTTTTATATTATCAATTACCCAAACATGTAGTTGTGTTTTATGATAACGTTTCCTCCATTATGCAAGGAAAATCAAATGCCTTCTCCAAAATACATTCACAGATATAGTTGACTGTACTGGTATATAAAATTACATTCTTTAGCAAAACTGATGATACGGGAAGGAACCAAGAAAAAAAAATGTGTCTCTGCAAGCAAAAGTAAGTTTCCACTTGTAGTTCATAGTGACATAAAGCTGTTTTCAGTGTGCTTTGAAAGGGCAGAAAAGGATATGGGGATTCTCTGTGTTCATTTTTCTTTGCACTTCCGAGCCTGCTTTAACTTTAAATCTGATGCTCATGATCATTCTAAAGAGTACAGTCCATCACAGAACACAGCTATACATTGTGAGGATAAACAGTCTTTGGGGTGTCATTTGTCTTAAACAGAAGGTTATTTGAAAGGTCACCGAACTAGATATACTATTTTTTATAATTAACCTGGGCATGGTGAATATAGAAGATTGTATTTTATTTGCATACTGCTAGAAGCAAAAAGGGAAACCCACAGTGATTAAAAGGCTCTTATTTGTCTTAAATAATTTTCCCAAGGTGGAAAATTTTAATTATATGTCAGCCAATAACTCTTAAGTTAATCTACTAGGTCTACAGATAATTAGGAAGGTAAAGATTAAGATTTAAAAATAATTGTATGGTAAATAAACAAAATATTGTAAGTTTACACACTATTTTACAACACAATCTCGGCCAAGGAGATACACAGTTGCAAACTCACGTCAGCTGGGATTATCTGAATTTTTTGGCCCCACGTGAGTGGAAAGACTTTGACTGGCAATACACAGATGTTTAAATATTCCTAGTGAGTTGATACACATAAGACTGTTCCTTCCAAAAGGATGTTATATCATTTAGGAGCTTAAACTTCATTGAAAATCATTTACTCTAACTTCCTTAAGGGCTTTTGAATTTTTTTTCTGCTGTTTCTTCTATGGCTTTTCTTCTCTTCAGGAACTAAAACCCCAATGTTCAGAATGGGTTTTAGAGCCAAGCAGTCCTGGGTCACAGCCCAGAGGAGGATGAGGGAGGTGGCAAAAGGCTAAGTTAGGTCGCAGCATAAATCAAATGTGGGGATAGAAGAGGAGAGGGAGCAGCACATTCCCAGTCTCAGGGCAAGGCTACCATGAGACTCTGAGTCTCACAAAACAGCACAACAGCATGAAATCTGGCTCACGAGAAACAGAGGTGTAGGTCCTCAGAAGTGCTCAGGCTGGAGTGAATAGCCCTCTCGTATAATCTGGCCTTTTTCTTAACATACCTTTTAGAAGGCATAACATCATGGGGGTTTTTGTTTTATTTTTCACAGAGTTTAAGAGGTTTTTAGCTCTGGCATCCATGCTAATCACTGTGTCTGTTATCGATATCATGGAGTGTTTGTGTTATTGGCAACGCACCTGTTTACACGCTTCATTCTCTAGCTCTGCTGACAGAAACCAGCCTATATGCAGTAATCCAATTCTCCATGGGTCCTTTTTTAGTTTCTCATGTTGCTATGCTAACATTACTAGCAAAGTGCAGCCCCCGTATGAGATGGCTTTCTGTCGCTTACTTGAAGAGAAGTGTAATATAGATTTCTCTGTGCCTCAAATGACAATCGTTGCACAATATGTGTTTCATGTAGATGATACGTTAACTATATGTTCCCTAGGAAGCATTCTGAATTCTATACTCAAGGTTCACGATGCTGAGTTTGTATTCATTGCTGCCCTGAATATCAATGGCAAACTTTATCTGGCTTCCATAGGAGAAATACGAGACCTTCTAAGTATTTCAGTAATGTAATGTCAGGCATGTGGAATACCTGATTCTATCTATTTCATTAAATTATGCTATTCACTCCCTCGGATACAGTGTAAAATGAATAAAAAGGATTGCTAGCTAGCAGCAGAGCGGGTCAGACTGTACCCGTTGCTCACTTGCTACAGCCACTGGCACGGCTGCCGTAGCGGTTGCAGTGTGTTTCAGAGGCGTGATGCTTCTGCAGTTGCCTGTCAGTGAGAAGAGAGAGCAGCTTTCATGGTCTGGACTGAGTGCAGTATTCACCTAAAGCTCTACTGACTGAAGTGGGGAGGAAATCACAGACCTCTTCCAGTCTACACCCTTCTGTGAGTAGCTCCCCTACATAATAGCTGTGACAAAAGTAGCGTTAACATGGACCACTAAAAGAATATTCCTTTTCCTTTCCAACAGCCACGGACTTCAGAGTATGATGCAAGCATGCATGGCATTTGACTCGTGTGCCCCAATGATGTAGATAATGTGAGGAGACTTTAAAATATTTTATACTTTCCTTAGTGCGCTCTTTCCTCATTTGAAGGTCAGTATCTCTGGTGTGTCTGTTAAAAAATGTCCCTTGCAACTCACTACAATCATCTGCCTTATTTACCAACTCTGAGAGATGGTTTATAGCTTGTCCTATTCCCCACACGCACATACAGGTAAAAGTACAACCTGTCTTGTGAAACACACCACATTTCATTACCTGATTTTGTCCAGCTCAACTACTATTACAAATATCTCTGTTCAGTGATTCCCAGTAGTTACTAGCACTTGTCAAATCAAGTTAAGTTTTCTTTTTCTTTTTTGGGAACTGACAAAGGGAAAAAAAACTTTTTACCTAATTGGCTTTGACAGGATAACAGCAGACCTGTTATGCTGGCCTTAACAGTATTTCACTAGGTTCATGTCATTGGTAATTAAATTTGTCTTAGAACTTGGGTGAATGTTGAACTACCATTGGGAAGAAAAAAAAAAAAGTAAACTAAAACCCTTACAGCTCAGATGATTGTACAATGGTCTGTTCACTCCCTACATGACAGATAAGCATTTTTTTTGTATTTTTGTAGTCACAGATAGAAAAAAACCCCAATATTTCCCTTGGAGATTTGAGTTCAAAATTTGTAAAAGATGATAAAGAGTACATGAGTTGTCTCAGCCTACAGCCATAAAACAAGCACAGACCTGGACAATGGGACAATTTGTTCCTCATAAAGATTTTAAGTGGACCCATTGGATTTCCGCTAGGAAAACGTATTCTTCTTGTTGCCCTAAAAATGGTCTCAAGTGTCTTTGGTTCATATTCAATAAAGAATTTAGGCTCCTAATTCATCCATAAGCCTTGAATGTCTCAAATAAAATCAGAGAGTTAGGAGTCCGGATACTGGAATGCAGCTGGATTTTTACATCTATTTCCCTATTCTGGTTGTGTCCTTTATCATATTGAACTTGCAGATGTGAAAAGACCTTGAATTTATTTATTACAATTCCAGAGTGTTTGGATAATACCTCTATGCTCTCTGTAAGAGGGCGTGAGGAAAAATGCAGATTTCTCCCATACTAGCATTTACGGTCTTGTTGCCGGATTTATTTATTATATTTAGGAACAATAGGAGACTGAAATGTCTGTGTGCATGTACATGTGCCTCTGTGTATTTGTGTGTGCAAGCATAGATATACATATATGTGGGGGTGTGTGTACAGTAGTTGGAGGTGTTAAATAAATACAACTCTCACAATCTCTCCCATAGCTACCAGAGGTTTTCCCACAAAATACTTCCCTTAGAAAGGAACAAAAGACTCTTTAGGCTCAATGGCTGATTTTACCCAACACAAATCCCTGATTTTTTAAATTTTCTTTTCCTTCACCACTGAAACTACATCACTTTCTGACATCATGGTTGAGACAGTGAGGATTTAAATGGAATCTTAGATGCCCACCCTTAGTTTCCTTCAGTGCATTACTAGAGACTATATTTTATTTTAGGCAAAAAAATAGTGACATATGATTACCCCCTTTTTTTCCTGGGTTGTCTGAACTCCTTGATTTTATAAACCCTCCAATGGCTAAAAATCATAAGACGTCACATTGCTTAGACAGAAGTAGCTCATAGATGACATGTGGCAACTCTTCAGGCATCCCACGTCTCCACTACAGTACACAAAGGGGCAGGTTTTGGAGCTGAACCCCTGCTATGCAGACGCAGCAGCCCATGTAAAATCATTTCATTTTCCAAGCATGGATTCAAATCAACCTGGAGAGCCTGTTCCATGATGTGGATACAACATAGGAGAGAATTGAATGGGTGATAAACTGCATGCAGCTCAGGAGCCACTGTATGACCACCCCCGCACTATGCAATAGACTGGACTAGTCACAAAGTGTTTTAAAGCAGATGTCAAAGTAACTTCTATTAAAAGGAAGGTAAATTTTGGACACATTCAAAAAAATCCAAGAAACCCAACCTATTTCTCAACAGTTTTTTTGTTTTTTAAAAAACAAATGTTTCTTTTAAAGTTTTGGAATAGTTCGTAGTTTAAATATTACTTTCTGAGCAGAAGTAGCTTTCTTTTCATAACTCTTAACCTTCTCAAGAAAAAGAAAAAATCCTAAGCATTCAATGTGATTCAATCCTTCTGTGTATCTAACTTATTACATTGATGGAAACAGAAGTATCCAATTTTTTCTGTTCCTGAGCACACATACCTAATTAGCTTATAGGGTACGTTTGAGTTCCTTGGGGAAAAAAAGAACAACTCTTCAATGTATGCAGAAACTAAATTGGAAGAAATCTATAGCTGAATATTTGAATAGTTTCCAAGTTTTTTAATCTTGGCATAGAACTTTTTCAATCTAAATTCTGCTTATATCCAATATGATTCCTCTGAATAGAGCTATATGGCCATTTGAACCATGTCTAAGAGCAACTTTGTCCCTGAAATCGTTGACTATTCTGAAAGTCAATATTCTATGATAGCCTGCGTTATTTTTCTTTTGACTCATGGCTTGAAACTCAGAGACATTCTCTGAGAAGAGAATCTCAGAGTTCTTAGAGAACCTACAATCAGAAGACAACCATTCTCCTTGATGAGCCTGTGGCAGGTGTACTGGCTCTGGGCAGAGTTAATTTTCTTCATTGCATCCCACAGGGATTGGTTTTTTGACTACAACAGTGTTGATTGCACACCAGTGTCTTGGCACTTTATGAGCAGTGCTTGCACAGCATTGAAGTTTTATTTTTTTGTGGTTTTTTTTTTTCCCTCCACTCAGCCTGTACGACAAGTAACATGGGGTTACACAAGAAGCTAGCTAGCCGTACAACTGGGACAGCTGATCCAAACTGACCAAAGGCACAATTTGTATCAAATGATAGTGTGCACAGCAATAAAAGCTTGGGGAAAATACGGAGGAAGGGGGGACATTGATGGTTATGGCATTTGTTTTCCCAAGTAACCATTGTGTGTGCTGAGGTCCTGCTTTCCAGGGAAGTGGCTGGACATCTGCCTGCCAACAGGAAACAGTGAATAAATTCCTTATTTTGCTTTCCTTGCACAGACAGCTTTACTTCACTTATTAAACTCTCTTTATCTCAATCCATCCTGGTTTTTCTCTTCTGACTGGGGACCAGTGAGCAAGCAGCTGTGTGGGCGCCTGGCTGCTGGCTTGGTCAACGCATCACAGCAAGTTAAATGACGTAACAGCAAGCCATACAGAAACTCAGGAATAAACTCACATCTGAGAGCAGCTTCATAGACTGCAACTCAGCTTTAGTGGCACATCTGAATCCCCTTTAGGGCAAGCACAACAAGCTTGTTGTGCTTGTAACACACAACAAGCAACCTGTGTTGTGTGTTACTGGGAGAGAAATGTTGGAGACCAGTGCCATGATGTTCAGCCATGGTTTAATCTCACCTGGTTGACTTTACTTGGGAGACCAAGGCAAGCACTCATGTAGCCAGGTACTGAGCAACCCACACGTTTCCTTGAGATGTTAGTTTTCCTCTATTCTCTGAAATGCATGACTTTAAATGTGGACATAATGCTGGTAGGATCTTAGGCTTGCCAGACCAAAACCTGAGGTGAGGATCTGGGACTAGCAATGCAGATACCGTTCTTGCTATGCTGGTAAACGCAGGGCTGGGGGAGAAAAGAAAAAAAAAATTCTTCACACGAATTACTAATAAAGAATCAGCATGTGTAATGCTTCAAAGTCAAACACACTGGAAGGAGTACTGCTACAATAAACACTTCAACTTTCTTGGGTACATAAGAGTAAACTCACTCTCCATAGTTAAATGATGGGGTTTCAATAAACCACAAACCACACGAGCATCATGTGCACAGGATTTTTCAGGCGTACAGTGCAAATTAGAACAACCCCTGTTCACTTGTCAGTGCAGGACCTGACAGATGGACCTTAAACTGTTCCTCTGGTGTAAAACTTTTCCTTGGGTCAGGTAGGTAAACTCCTACCTCTCACCTTTGTCATCAGTTTTTATATGGGAGCAAACGCAACGTTTATAGCTAAGTGCAAACAGCTGAAATAAAGGCACAAAGTTTAAAAGCTAAAACAAATCTCTGCTGCAGGAAGCCTAGGTGTTCAAGGGGAGAGTGACTGAGCCAAGGGAATTGTATTTATAATTAACAACTTAATTATAACTTTTCTAATTTTTTTCTTCCCATGCAGATATGCACTAGCAGAGTGCAGGAAGCAAACTGTCAAACAGGACTGGAAGTAATTAATTTTACAAGTGAGGAATGTAGCCAGCAATATCATACTTTCTTATGGTGACTTCCTGTCCTGGTTTCAGCTGGGATAGAGTTAGTTTTCTGCCTAATGGCTGGTATAGTGCTGAGTTTTGGACTTAGTATGAGAATAATGTTGGTAACACACTGATGTTTCAGTTGTTGCTAAGTAGGTATAGTGCTTATACTTGGTCAAGGACTTTTCAGGTCC
The DNA here is from genome assembly GCF_964289735.1 of Phaethon aethereus. Classification (NCBI taxonomy): domain Eukaryota; kingdom Metazoa; phylum Chordata; class Aves; order Phaethontiformes; family Phaethontidae; genus Phaethon; species Phaethon aethereus. The sequence goes on along the minus strand of NC_138576.1, from coordinate 54,326,562 downwards.
CCATGCTCTGCCAGTGGGGAGGTGCACAAGAAGCTGGGATGGGGCACGACCAGGACAGCTGACCCAGACTGGCCAAAGGGGTATTCCCTACCACGTAACGTCGCGCTCAGTGTATGAACTGGAGTTGGCTGAGGAGTGGGAATCACTGCTCGGGGAGGAGCTGTCGATACCTGGGTGGTGAGCAATTGTTGCATTGTACATCAACTTGGTTTTGTATATTCCTTTATCAGTATTATTGTTGTTGTTGTTGTTAGTAGTAATAATAATAATAATAATAAAAAATTCCTCTTTCTCTGATGTCCTATTAAACTGTTTTTATCTCCATGAGGTTTTTTTCCCATTCTTTCCCCCATCTCATGGCAAGGGGTGAGCAAGCAGGTTGCATGGTACTTAGTTGCCGGCTGGGGCTAAACCACGACACTTCCTTACATATAGCAACAACAACATTGCACAAATGATGTTCCTGAAAATGTTCCTGCAATGACCCTCTGAGGAGCAATACAGAAATGTTATGTGAATCTTGTAAGGTATTTCTTTCCCCTTTTTTCCTGTTAAAATTTCTGAGAAGCCCTGTTCTAGCTTTAATTTCATGCACTTCATTTTTGTACCAGTCCAATCCAACATAGATGTACCATGTCTGTCTTTTTTGGCAATTTCAGCTGCAGATACAAGGCAGAAAGAGAGCGCAACACAAAGGCTCCTTCAACACCCACGTTGATAGCATATTAAGTAGAAGGAAACACTCCCATGATTGATCTTTTATAGCTCATAAAAAGACATGCTGCTCTGAGATCTGCCATGCTCCTAAGCAAAATTAAAATAATTATTGTCCTTTACCAAGTTATATTTTCTGTAAGGAAGAAATGATGAAAAATGGTTTCTTGCTGGGAGGTCAGCCTTGAGTAGATGTAATGAAGAACAACGTGTGCACTTTCTGTAATCCCAGAGGATGGTCTGGCTGCTAATTGAAATTGGGAGATCTAAATGTTACATCCTTCTTTGCTGCTGCCTTCTTCTATGATTCTGGACAAAATGTCCTCCTTTTGCTCTCATTTCTCTATCAAGATGGGGATAGGCTTGTTCTCTCACCACGCAAGATCAGGCACTGCTTTATGGCTATACAGGTAAGGCAGAAAAACATTTATTCCTTTCCCAAAATAAATTCCTCAGGATCTTCCAAGCATAGGCTCAGTGACCATGACAGTGATGGGCTCAGTCACTATTACAGCGTCCGTCTGAATCGCTGTGCTCCAGCTTGTGCATCTCTAAAGTGTCTAGGCAGCATGCTACATCTGCACACCACATATATATATATATATATATATATACACACTGCAGTAGTAGATAGTCCTCAGTTGCCCAGTACCCTTTTATTCAGAAGCATCCCTGACTGTGAAACATGTAAGGAAGGAAAAATCCTCTAAGTTACCATAGTATCTGGTTTTGTACTTTACAGACTCTGTGGTGGGTGACTAAAGAATAAAGCAGGCTGCAGATGGTAAGACTCAAGCTTCACCTCATTCAGTACAACTTCCCAAAGGCTTCCCGGACACCTCTGTTGCTCACTTGGGATGGAAATTGGGCTCCGGGTAGGGGGCAAAGGAAATCTGGGACTAGTGAAACACATGATCCTCACATGGAGGTGGAAAAAACCTGATTAAATCTTTGCAGTTTCTGTGTTGAACTTTGCATGAGGGGAGAAGCTGACCAAATCCCTCACACTGTTTTCTACTGGAAGAGCAAAAGCTTGTTATTCTGTTCCAGCACAGCTCCTTGAAAGCTAGCATGCCACACCTTAGGGCTATTTTTCAGAAGTGAGTCTTGCTAAAGAATGGCACTATTCTCTTCTCTTTACTGTAAAAATATAAATTGATTCTGCTTGAAAATTATTAATACTGTACATCAAAGGATTTACCCCAGCTGCCTCAAATCTAGCTCCAGTGAGAAGCCTATGTTAACAAAAATGGAGTTGGAGTCTGTTTCAGGCTTTTCAGCTGTGTAAGCAAAACTGAATCCTCTTGCCTCAAGGGTGAGGACAAAATAACTTGCCAGGGCAGGCAGTCAACATGGTGCCTTCCCTTCACTTTCTCAACAACCCTCATATTCCCCAGTCTGGGTAGAGCTCTGAAGAGCCCACGCCAGCTGGGGTGAGCAGGGGTGCTTTGGCTGCCTTTCTGGGCGGGGGCTGGGGCAGCACTACCCTCTGCAGTGGGGCTGCAACCAGCGCTGGTGCTCGGGGACCTCCTGCCCAGCAGCGGGAGGGAGATGCAGGATGGGGCCATGGGTGCATCCTGCATCCCTGCCCAGCCTGAGAGCCCGCCCTGAGGGAGGACCAGCTGTGCACGGGTAGCAGCAAAACAGGTAGCAAAGGCTGCATTCACCCCAGCTAACGGGTGTTACGTAGAGGCTCAATCCAGACATACTATTTGCAGCGTCTTTAAAATAACCAGTGTTGTGGTCTGCAGCCAGGTTGACCATATAAGACCTGCTCTCTAGGAAAACAGCTGCCCTGCAGGACCTCTGTATCTCAGAAATTATGCAAAAGTTGAGCTTAACAATGGAAGTTCATTTGTGTCTCCTTGAGAATACAACATGCAATGCCGACTCATTAGGAGAATAGAGGTATTTCCCCTGGGACTGTCCTGGGTTTGGCTGGGATAGAGTTAATTTCCTTCCTAGTAGCTGGTATGTTTTGGTTTGGGGATGAGAATACTGTTGATAACACACTGATGTTTTAGCTGTTGCTAAGCAGTACTTACACTAAGTCAAGGACTTTTCAGCTTCTTCTACTGCCCTGCCAGCGAGGAAGCCAGGGCGGGGGGCACAGGAAGCTGGGAGGGGACACGGCCAGGACAGCTGACCCAGGCTGGCCAAAGGGATATTCCATACCGTATGGCATCATGCTGAACATATAAACTGGGGGGAGTTGGCCGAGGGGTGCAGTCGCTGCTCAGGGCATGGCTGGGCATCAGTTAACGGGTGGTGAGCAATTGCATTGTGCATCACTTGTTTTGTATATTATTATTATTATTATTATTATTATTATTATTATCCCTTTTCTGTCCTGTTAAACTCTCTTCATCTTAACCCAGGAGTTTTACCTTTTTTCCAATTCTCTCCCCCATCCCACTGGAGGGGGACTGAGCAAACGGCTGTGTGGTGTTCAGCTATCTGCTGGATTAAACCACAACAGAGACATTAGGCAAAAATAAGAGAAGACTGCAGTTTTTTAACATCATAAATATATCTTGGATTTTTAAGAAATTTTTTAAACTACAAATATATGAAAAATTACCTAGAAAACAATATCTTTTTCTGTTTTCCATGTTACTTGTTAAACTTTGTGTGCTTGTATGTGAATGTATATATGTATGTGTTCTTGCATGTAAATAATATTTATAGCAAAACCACACTTCCTGTTAAAATTTCCAGTTTAATAAAAATACTGGTAATATATCATAAATATGAAGCACCCTTAACCACATTAGATTCTTGATTAATTTTTTAATAACTTGAGTGTTTTATTTGAAGAATTTCCAACTTGAGATATATTTTGGTCTGTATAAGCATAAGAATGCAAGGAGAGTAGTTTTCTTATTATATTCTGCTTTCAAAAATATATGCTTTTCTGTTTTCTAATTACATGAATATGAAAGAGGAAGAAGGAAATAACTTCTAATTATATAGAACAACTTTTTTTTAATTGAGAGTGGAAGAGAAATTCGTTCATGGCACTATAAAATATATGTGAAGCAATTATATCATCAGGACTTCTTTTTGTGTGTAACTTATGTGCTATGGAAATGGAGCAATTATGATATCATGACTTTTTGTTGTTAATTAGAAAATTAGTCTGCTGTTTGAGTAATTACAAAGAGATTCTCCTTTATTGGATCTTTCTATAATAAGTATTAGAAGCGATTATAAGTAACAGAAGGAAAAAATAACTTATTTGCAAAATAAAAAAGGCAATAATGTTGCTTTGCTATTATAACAGCCTGAGTTACACACAGTATGAGATTCAGAAGATGCTCCTTATGTAATGGTTTCAAACACACGCTATATTTGAAAAGCGGAGAAAAAAGCACTTTATGCTTTAATTATAGAAAATCTTGATGGCTTCAATTACATATAGGGTTCAGTTACATAATCAGCACAAAACTAGAAAGGAAAAGATCTTTCACTAATTATTCAGACCAAAGGCCCCATTAACAGTAGACTAGGCACTAATTCAGAATGACCTTAAACACAATGCTAGTGCCTGAGATTTCTGAGACAGAACAACATGGTTGTAAAATAGTTTCATGGGACGATGTGAGGATTTGAAAGAAGGCAATGGCTCTGGCAATCCCAAGCACTGCAATTTGAGTCTGAGTCTGAGCATGAGGAAAGTGGGACCCAGATACATTCATGGTCCTCCATGGCTCCTTGCACGTCTGGTATTGACCTGTAAGAGTTGGGCTCCGGGCTCCTTGTATTCGCTCTCCAAGAAAGAGCGAGCTACAGGTATGAGCAATCCCCTAGGTTTGTAAAGTGTTCTTGGTCAATGTTTCTAGATGGTTGAACTAGGAAAAAAACATAGAGGCCACCTTTTAGTGATGATTTCCTAAGTCTCTTGCTCCTTATGTCAACACAGCCTCGTTCAAAATCTGTGCATAAGAAATTATCAGGGTATAATATAGTACTCTAAGTTGTCCTTGCTTTAGCATCATTTACAAATATAATCCAGATGAAGTCTCTCCATAAATATGGAGAGATGCAATATTACTAAAAGTAGAAAAATTCTAGCTTTGCTGCATTAGTCCTTTGTAATTTAATGGGAAAAAAATGAGTATATTATGCCTGATTTGCATGAAGTTTTCCATGAGTAGGGCAGCTCATCTCTGAATAAAACAAGGAATGTGCTTGATTTAAGCTGAATAGTTCTCACATTAGTCATTTTTCTTGTATTTTTAGTGTCATTAATGAATATTTACAGATGTTCAGCTGAGACTACATAGCCTGCTGATTATAGTTTCCATTTTAAGGTCCTATCTTGTAAACACTTCCAAGTGGAAATCCTACTTACTAATGGGACTATTTCAAATTGACGTTTTATGGTAGTGAGAGCCATGGCCCCTGCTTACATGGTTGCAGTTTAAGTCCTCAAATTAAAATAGCAATAAGTCATTAGTTGTAACTATACATTTTTTTGATTAAAGTTTCTACACCAAAACAAGAAATTGAACTCTCATATCTACCTAAGCAAAAATGTTTCTCATATAAAATTTAGAGCAGTCTTTCCATATCAAAATATGAAAACCTTGTTAGTGCCACATTCAACAAACTTAGTTGTTTAAACAGCTGTGTTAAATAAGAAGCAGTTCCAACTTATTGAGACTTTGCTCTCACTTTTCCTTATCTTTAGGAGAAAACCACATCAGTCTTTGTTGCATCTCAGTTAATTTGCCATTTAAAAAATATTCTTTATTTTTGTATATTTAAACTGCTTCATGAAAACATTGCACGGTGTCACTCTTCTCCTTGTCCTTATCTTGAAATAGAATGCATTTTCATCGCTCACAGCCCATATAGCCTTCAGGGCAGGCCTTCAGGAGGGAGTCAGAAGCTCAGCACAGGTGTGGCACATGCCTTACTTTAGCCTCTGTGCTCTCTAGCTCCTGCATTGCGGTTTGATCCCTAAAAACATGAAAGCTCCTCTGACCTAAATGATCTTTCTTTTTGCAAGACACAATAGGGCAACTGTAGTTCATGCATCCTGGAGTAGAGGTCCCTGTCTGGAGTACTTCAGAGGCTTTTTGGAAGACGAGAGACTGAAAGGTCAAGGCTATCTCTAGTCTGGGGGATATTTCTGTAAACTCACTGAAAAATAAGGAATCTCATAAAAATAAGGAAACTCATTGAAAAATGTGGGTTTGGCAGCCAAATAAAAGGGATTCTGGCTTTCGATCAACCTGACTGCACAGTTTTCAGCTGGAGAAGGTTTTAGATTGGGTATTAGGAAAAATTTCTTCACTGAGAAGGTGGTCAGGCATGGAACAGGCTGCCCAGGGAGGTGGTGGAGTCACCATCTCTGGAAGTGTTCAAAAAACGTGCGGATGTGGCGCTTCAGGACATGGTTTAGGGGACATGGTGGCGCTGGATTAATGGTTGGACTTGATGATCATGAAGGTCCTTTCCAACCTTAGTGATTCTGTGATTCTGTGAAGGTCTCAGGTAATAGGAAGTGTGTCAATCCCTTCTAACGTACCCTGCTGGTGCTTAGAGCTCTCAGGAAGGGCGTAGCACCTGGAGGTTCCTCTCCGCCAGGTGAGTCAAAACCACCTGAGCTCAGAGGAGAGTGCTTGAACACCAGGCCTACGGGTAGGGCCGCACTCCCAATTCACCCTGAGATGTTGTTGCACCACACCTTAGTACTTACTTAAACATTCAGCCGCACAGGAACCCAAACCCATAGGTTCCACCCCAGGAAGCTCCAGCCTCCAAGTCAAAAGGTGATTTTGAACCTCTGGCTCACTGAATTAGAGGATACAGACCAAGAAGGTCGGATAGTTACAGTTGGAAGGAATCAGAGTACCCAGGACTCTGGAGGAAGTGTCACATTTCAGTCAGAAGTTGGAAAGTCTAAGTCAGATGCCTGCTTTGAATCAGACAAAGCAAATCTGAACTTAAACCTCATATATGCAAGAAGAAGGAAAAAAACAATTTTTTATCTGCCTGAGATGGTTCAGCATGAAATGTTTAGTCCATGCAGCGGATTTTTTTTCTTCTTCTTTTTGCTTTTCTCAGTAAATTTTTTCTGACACATTGAGCAAAATAATGAGAGTGATTCTCTCATCTAGTAGTCCAGCTATTCCCTTGCAGGAGGCAGGGCTGGCTTTTTCGCATTCTGCATTAACACACACAGAACTAAAGCCCAGCCCTCGTACACCCCAGGTGAATGATTTGATGTACTGATGTACATAAAGAACATTTCATTAGAAACTTTTTGAGTCTTATGTTTTCTTTTCTTGAAAGTGCCAAAACTTTTCCTGCAGGATGAACAGAAGCTTTATGACAAACAGTGGAAATTGTTTCTGTTTTATTGAGAAACAGTAGAAATATTAATTCTATATTCATGTTAAACAAACTTGTATTCAAACTGCTGACCTCTATTATATATCCTTAGCAGGAACTCAGCAACTAAGTCTTACATCCACAAGGGATTTGCATATCTTTTGGTTCCAGATGAAGATGTATGCCTAGTTTTTTGTTGGAGGCTGCTATTATTTCTGCCATCTGGTTTTATAAAGGAGCTTAACTGTTGTTGGCCTTCTTTTCACACTTATTGGCAAAAAAAGATTGCTACTGCACCTACTGTTTTAAGTGATTCTTATACCATAGCAGCACTGTATCAAAGATATTAGGGTTGGTTAGAACTGTATGAATCTTTGTAGGCTTGCTAAAAAACCCTTTGTAATAGGGTTTTTGTGTGCAGGTCTGTCAACGCGCATTTAAATGTTTGGATCTTCTAAGAGACAAAATGCAGTTTAAAGCGTAATTCCTCTTTGAAATTAAACCTTTTATTAAAAAACACCATAGGATTCAGTGTTTTCTTTCTCTCAGTGATTCCATGGCACATATGTTCTGTTTACAAGCAGTAAGATTTTCTTTTCTTAACTGCCACCAGTAGACTCAGTGTGTGCTCTGAGCTCTTTTCTTTTCTTGCATCACTAACAATAAGGGTCTACAAACAAATTAGGCCACTGCTACATCTGAATAATCCCATGGTATTCAAACTATGCCTTCAGTGAAAGCCACTCAGTCTCATTGTTGTTAACGGTTTTGAAGAGGTTTTCAAGAGAAAATTTTACAAAAGCAAACAAGCAAACAGAAACAGAAAGCTGATGACCAAGATCTCCATGCTTTCCCATTGCCCATTACCGCGGTATTTAAGTCCAGCCCAGAATCCTAACTGCAGAGTTCCAGCAATGCTAATGTGCAGTCACAGTCCCAAACAAGACTGAAAGTGGTTTGTTCTTCACTCTTACCTTTTTCAATATTGCATTTCTATTTCAGGGAAATAGTATTACCACGTAACACACGGCAAACCTGGATAAGCACTTTGGGCTGACAGCTCTTTCCCTATTAAAGGACGCCACTGTCTGTGCCCTTCCAGCTTCCTAGAGAAGTGTCCTGACATGTTGGGACTGGGGAAAAAAAAAAGAGTAAAGCAAAATGGTTAGAAATACCTCATCAGGTGATCCATAGCCAAAGGACATTCATGTCGTTTACTCCTTTTTTTTTAATTACAAGAACAGTCACATATGAATTTTTTTTTATATATATATCTTTATATATGTATAATGTTTACAGATACAGTTTTTCTAGACATCTATGATAAAATCATTATCTTCTGTCAAAATATGTCACAAATCCTTGTGTTTCCATTACATGCAGACTGGCTACCTTCCATACGCATTGTGTTCAGAATAAACTTCATCCTTGTTAAAACAAGCAGTAGAAATAAATTCCTCTCATGTCATGGAAATACGATGCAAAACTCTTGAAATAACGAAATCTCTGATCACTCAGTAAGATTTAGCCAAATCAGTAATTCATTTTTATAGGTCTAAGTCTTAGGACTTGAACACACAACTGAGTATAACTGAGGTTTAGCTGCTAGCATTTGATGGTGTTTCCACAGCCTCGCAGACATACTGCTGTTTATCACAAAATGTTAATGGACTTATTACCCTAAGCATGGAAGAGACCTGAATATAGGAACAAGCTAAATGAATTTCAGTTGGTCAGCATCTGTTTTCAACGTACTTGATCAGATGCATAAATAATCTGAATTCAATCACTCTCTATCTTCAGCAGGGAATAAAAAGTCAGCAAACCTTGAAAAATATTTAAATTACAGAGTATTAGTGGTTAATTGTACGAAGGTTTCTACATCGTATATTATGTCTAGCTCTTCTTTTATTTGTAGTTTTTAATCCTGATAGCATCTTTATTTGTCCTCCAGGTAACCTTCAGCAAATTAATAATAAATTCCCTGTGAGTTTCTCAGCTATTTTTTTGTTGTAGCAGAAGAGGAATAGGCGCAGCATTGGCAGTTATATCTGAATCTGTATCATATGTGAGTTCGGGAACATTCCCCACAGGGCCGAGCTGAAACACAATTCTGTTTTTTTCTACATGTAGTCTTTATATCGTGAAATTAATAGATGCTTCACCTGTGCAAACATGAGAAGGAAGTATTTTCAGAGTTATGCAACAATCTAGGTCACATTTGCCTCTTGCATGTATTTACACAAATCCTATTCACTAACGGAACTGCAAGAAAACCACAAGTGCACGTTGCATTTGGGTTTATGTGCTCACAGCATGTTCACAGACACGGAGTAAACCACCTGTGAGGACAACATATTTGAAAAGTTTCTCCACTAGGATATATCTTTAAGGCTTTCTGTGATTACCAATGGGTCAGTATTTTTATATCATTTAAGTATCTGTGTAGACTGCAGATTTACTTTCCACACACCCTTTAATTATAGTCTGTGAACTACAACTACGAAGGGGGCAAGGTTGAGACTAGGCGAATGGGACAAGCTGAACTGAAGACAATGGTTCATTTTAAAGACCGACCCTCCCTCCTGAGTGCTGCAACTGCTACGTGTCTGCTGCTCTGCATGTGGCCTTTCCTGATATTTACAGTATTTTACAGTTTTGAAGACGGTTAAGTCCAGCCTTAAGACCGTCCAGCTCCACTTTTAAAGGCAGGATAAAGGGCAGAAGATGCCATGGACAAGAAACAGCAAATTATGGCATTTCTATTGAAAACTAATTGATAGTTATGGAGATAGCAGGGCACACACATATTTTGGTACCCAGACTATTCAGCTATGCCCAGGCAGAAATAGGCTGTGCCAGTGCAGGTTATTGCTAGTGCCATATCAGGTCTGCTGTCAAGTCAATGCCCAGCTCTCACCTTTATGCTGGAAAAGAAGGAGCAGCCCATCTCTGCTCTCACACTGGCGCAGAGTTCGGGCAGCCCGAATATAGGAGAAAAAGGGTGTGTAATATTATTCAGCACAAGGGAGACTTCCTTTGAACAGCTATCTGCATCACTCGTGGCAATTCCAGCTTATGTTCTCTTCCATTTTAATCCACATTTTCCATTTATTTTCTCTTCTCCTGGTTGAATGAGGAGATTATTCTCGGTAGGAGAGGTGTCAGTTCTGACATCAGAACATGCTCGGAGACAAGAAAGCTTTATATGCCCCATGGTGGGGTCCAAAAAGAGAGGGTGGATGTTTTTTCACATAAGATTTTGTGATCAGCAAATGCAGTCACTCAGAACTAATTGCTTGTTCATAATGATGGAGTATAAAATGGAACAACTCTAGCTTTACACAAGCCTCAGCGAAATTTGCACTCAGATCGTATTTATTTAAAAAGTCTACTCAGGGTAAATGCTAAAAGTTCATGTTTACATAGGAGGCACGTGGAGACTGCATTTTCCCTTGGCAACCTATGCTTTAATCCTCATTCACAGAATACAAAGAAGAGCAAGTGATGTATATAACAGTTGGGATGAAGGAGTAACGTAAGTGAGCAGTTTTGCATGGAAATTATATGCGAGTTTTAAAGTTTTCAGCAGGTGTTGTTTCCATTGTGTAGTCAGAATCTGCACATATTCTACATTGTGTAAACTTATCTCCTTCCTGGATCTTGCCTTTTAATGTTAATATAAACAGCTTCAAAGCAACATAAACCAGAGCATAGTGTTTCTCCTGTGCACGGCTATTCTTCCAGATTTTCCTTGCAAGACCATATTTTTTTCCTCACTGGGCAGGTTATGTCAAGCTCTTTGCTACTGCTGGTTTTGAGGTAACAGGAACTGATTTCAAAGCAAGTCAGACAAAATGGCTCTGCTTCTCTCTGCAGGGGACTCCAATTTGACATTATGTCAGGCAGCTAGCAAAGAGCTCAGTGCTGAAAATTGTCAAGGGGTGATGAATGGAAAACACTCAAAAGAGTGGGGTATATTAGAAAGATAAAGGCTTTTTTAAGAAACACAGACCCCCATAATTTATAAGAGAAGTCTGAAGGAAGCTGCTTTCTGCTTTGCCTTGAACATAAGCAATGCCATGTGGGACATTTCCCATTCCCCCGGCAGCCTGAAATGCTGAGGTGTTACCCCCCTTTGCTTCCAGCACTGAGCTGCCTCCGGCTTCAGGAAAGGCTGAGGGACGGATGCTGCGGCAGCTGCCGGCTGGGCTTGGTAGCCAGCGGTACATGAAGGCGAGGTCCAGGTCTGCGAGGAGGAGAAAGGCTCCAGGCTGCACGCAGCCTCCCTCATCTCGGGGAGGAAGGCCACTAGAGTCAAGGCAATATGGATTATCGCTACTGTTTTCTGTCCACAGCTCCGCGTGCCTTTTCACAAACATTTCACCAACTAGCCATTACACTGAGGAAGATACGTAACCATTCGCTGTGCTTTTGTCCCACGGTTCCTTCACTCCAGATTGCCTGCACGCAGCATCGCCAGCGCCCGCAGGACGAAGATGAACTGCTGGAGGCTCTCAAGCTCAGCTGGAGAAACAGCCACAGCCATTTATTTTCCCTCTCAAAATGGTACAGTCTAATGTATGCCGTGTTCAACAAAAGCAATTTATTTTGAGCTAGAATACAGCCGGCCTTACTTACCACAAATGCTTCCGCTGTTACCTGACACGAAGGCTGTTCCCGTGGCACTGGCTGACACAGGCAGGGCAGCACGGTGCCAGCCACAGTTGTACCAAGGTCCCCTGCTCAAAGGACACCCTTCAGCACCAGCAATCTCACCAGGTCCATCCTAAATAGTATGTCTTTTCTACAGTTTTGAATAAGGTACCTCTGTAAATTGATTGATGTCTTTAAGTGTCGTTAAAACCATGCGTTGTGTTCTGCTAGAGCGTAGAGAATGTGCTTCTCTCTGGTGTGGAAAATCTCTTCTTGAGGAGCATTGCAAAAAACTGAATTTTTTGCATCCTTCCACAAAAGTAATTTCATACAATGAAACAGAGAAATACATCTGAAGCCAGGTTTTTCCACATATTTCCATATACAATGAATCTATTGGTTTTATTACTCAGCAATACTGGAAAACAAACCAATTTATGAAATGACATGGCAGTTACCATGTTTCAGTTTTTTCCTGGTTCATGCGTTAGTTATTTCCATTCATTTTATTCTATTAATTATTAATCATATATTAATATATTTATTAATTATAAAACAGGCATTTCTAGGTGCAATTAAGGTTTTCTAACTGTGCATGGAATACTAGCCTGAGGATTAATTATTTCAGCAGCCTTGCGTTTAACACTAGTAGCTAAGATCAGACAAAACGCAAAGGTGACAAGCCATAGATTTAGACTTTTACAAGCCTCCTTCCCTTATTTACATATGTGTTTATAGGATACAATATAGCTATGCAACTTGTATGTACTCAAGTCTTTCATCTTCCCAGTTAAACCGTTGGTCTGTCTAAGAGTGTTTTGAAAATTGACCCTTCTTTCTTTAAAGGACTGAGATTTCTTTGGCTGGAGGAATAGTTCAGCTCATAATACAGAGAGAAAAGCAACAGCTCAAATTAGCTGGTTTTTTAGATATGCACAAGTGCCTAGCAAACTGTTGGTATATGCATTTTTTCAGTTCAGTGAGAATAAATGAATGCCTCATCACTGAAATACTGTTATAGATGAAGATAACATTTAGAACCCATGATGTTATATTTCTAAAGCAATTTGCAAACAGGACATTAATTACTAATTAATTTATTTAATTGCAAACTGTAATCCTTACCACACTAGTTTTCAAAACAGCCATGTGACATACTGAACGCAAGGAAATCACCTTAGCAGAAAACACAGACAGAGTTTTCTTGAACTTCTTTTTGAACAGTTTTCTTGGAAGTCTAAACTGTGTCTGTACAGGACTTTGTTACCTGCTCCAAGAACAACTACTCAATAAATTATCTTTAATGTAACAACTTTACCCACAGCTGTATGTAATAATAATTTCCCTTCTGTCTTTTTCTATTTTCTTTACCTTAAAATTGAGTGGATGGCGTTTGTAACATCTTTGGTTGCAATAGCCATGGAACTTCCTTGATGTTGTAGGATTGTTTTCAGACCATTCAAGTATTTCTGAAGACAGGTTTGTAGTGAAAAAGTGAATGTAATCTTCATAGTGCTTTTTACTATGGTATATCAGTACAATTATGGCGTACTCAACGTGGCATTTCTCTATCCTGAAAAATCTTCTCATGTCAAATGTAATACGCACCACAGTAGGTTTTAAATAAGCTCATGGACTCATGAATTATGTGCACTGACTGGAACTGTCACTTGGTATAAAGGGTAATGTTATCACAATTGGGGCAGGCTAGTGTTATGTTTCACCTCATAGGCAAACCCAGATCATCATCAGTGTGATGATTTCTTTACAGTTCATCTGTGATATGATGGGCAAATAATAGTGGTAAAGTAATGGTTACCAGGCTACAAATATGTTCTTTTGCACCCATAATATCCAGTAAGCTGTTAAAGGCTACAAATAGTGATTTTTTTTGGCATCTAAGAAGTGACCCAAAAATGTTTATGCCTGAAAAAGCACCCTTTTCAGCTGTGCTAGAGAACATGTTCCATTATTTTCTATTTTCCAAGTCCCTATCACAGAATCACAGAATCACAGAATCACTAGGTTGGAAAGGACCTTTAAGATCATCAAGTCCAACCATTAATCCAGAACTACCATGTCCCCTAAACCATGTCCTGAAGCGCCACATCCACACGTTTTTTGAACACTTCCAGGGATGGCGACTCCACCACCTCCCTGGGCAGCCTGTTCCAATGCCTGACCACCCTCTCAGTGAAGAAATTTTTCCTAATATCCAATCTAAACCGCCCCTGGCGCAACTTGAGGCCATTTCCTCTTGTCCTATCACTAGTTACTTGGGAGAAGAGACCAACACCCTCATCGCCACAACCCCCTTTCAGGTAGTTGTAGAGAGCGATAAGGTCTCCCCTCAGCCTCCTCTTCTCCAGACTAAACAACCCCAGTTCCCTCAGCCGCTCCTCATAAGACTTGTGCTCCAGACCCCTCACCAGCTTCGTTGCCCTTCTCTGGACACGCTCCAGCACCTCAACATCTTTCTTGTAGTGAGGGGCCCAAAACTGAACACAGTATCATTGCAGAAGAAAAGAATAAAAGAAAAGCGAATGGAGGAAATTACCTTCCTCACACCCTATGAATTTCTGACATTCTGTTCACAAAGATTTGGAGGATTGACCCAAAGGGACATTGCCAACAGGAATTTGATAGCGCAGAAGTCAGCAGCATAGCAGTAGAGTCAAAGATGGGACACTCCCATCCACTGTCAAGAGACAAGAGATTTCCAGACAGTAGTCTTAGGAGAAGTTTCTTTTCTGCAGGTACATCAGGCATCATGCATTTGGCATGACGGAGACAGCCACAGCCAGGAGCTTATTGGAGGTGTCATTTTAGCAGCTCCTTCCATTAGGGGTGACTGAAGCACCATCGCTACAGCCAGGGAGTAACCAAACGGCTGGAGAGGGAGGCTGGAGCATGCGGAGAAAGGACATGTGAGTACCAGTATGGTCCAAGCACTGGTATCACTGCCTTCCCTCAGAGCATAAGAGGAGCACAGTGCTGAGAAGCACCGTGTCCTGCAAACCGCTGCCCTCCTAAACTATGCAGTGCCTTAGCATTGTATCACACCTCAGCCCGGAACGTCCTGATACCAATTGTTTTTTCACTACCTTGGCAGGCATAAAGCACTCTTTTTACCAGGAAATCTGTCTGGGACCTGGCTCTGCACCCCAGGCAGGGTCCTGCTGTGGCTTTGGGTTATTGCTTGTTGTTGGAAAGGACAGTTCTGGTGTGCACCCTATCAAAATGAACACTGGGCAGCAGTAGAAATTTGTCTCATCAGGCGTGGACCAGAAAAGTATATCTGAATTTGGAAAGAAGATCAATTATGTTTTAAAAACTGATGATAGACTATATCAAGAACTAAGACACTCCCTACTGCTGTTCCAGCTCTCACAGATCTGGGGAAACTGTAACTCAGTTCTCAGATGATACCAGACATTGGTGACCCCAGATGCTCCAGACCATAGGGGCAGGAGGGGAGAGCACTCTTGACAACTAGATCAAAAGTTCATATTTGCTGTTCAGCTCAGTGTGAACTTCAAGAGCCTGGAAACTCAGAGGAAGTCTCCAGGATTTATCAGACTTAGTGAGTGGGGTGAGTTTCACCCAAGATGTGCAAGAGTCTGAGTCCTGGAGCGGGGGTCTCTGCTGGTGCAGGGCAGTGGGGAGAAAACATTTCTCAGATATTTTCCTTGCAGATCTTCAGCAAACAAACCCATTTTGTTGGTGGGAAGGGCAGAAGAATGTGAAGGTTAATGCACCCAGACTCCACTTAATATATGCCTTAATTAAACACTAAGACGACTCTGGTCACAGCAACCACATTCTCAGATGAGGCACCTAGAAAGTGATTAGCATTAATCCAGCAACAGATCGCAGGTCATTGTGGTGCAGATGAGTTGGTTCATGCATGAGGGGGCCTGTCATGGTGGAATGCAAAGGGGGCACAGGGTAGCAAGCTAGACCCAGCTCTCTGCTCCCAAATTACAGGCTGGATACAGCCTCCCGACTTACTTGGCTGACAAACATGAAACAAACCAAAGGCTGTATAACTGGAGTCACTGTTAAGAATATTACAGCAAAATACATAAGTAAAGGAACAATGCCAGAATTTAAATAATTTAAATGTATCATTTTAATTCTATGCTGAGTGACTGACAATACTTATTCTATGATTACATTGCTGAATTCTATATATAAGAATTTCAAACTCAGCATTTTTGCAAAATATTCTTGGAAACCAACTATCAGTATTGGAATGTAATCAAAAGACACTGATTAGTGGTTTTGGGTTTTTAAAAATTATTATTCTGTAGTTCAAAATATTTTTTTCATAATTAAACTTCTAAGTCAAACTTACAAGTCTACCAACACATTTCTAGAATGCTAACTCAGACTGACGGGGCCGAATAAGGTGGATTTGTGCAAACATGCCAGCCTGGTAGAATGAGGAAGATGAGAGGAAGCCGAAGCACCGTTATAAAGCCTAGCCTGCTAGTTCTGGTCATACCATCCAGAAGCAGGGCAATAATCAACCATTGTGAATCGTAATGTTTTAAAAGTGTGACAGTTGTCTGCTTGGTGAATTGAGCCAGAGCCATCAGGACCGAGCAGCTCTTCTGCTCCGTGTTCTGTCTCACATCAGCCCACTTGCAGGTAGGTGACATGATTACAAAGTGCCAGCAATCCCTGTGCAGTACCGGATTGAGTCACTTAGTCCGTATTTTAAAAGGTTTCATTAAATGGTGTGTTCCTCATTTTCTGATTACCCCAGCTGAGAGCTTGATTCTGATTTGTAGAAATTAACTTAGAGTGTTACACAGTGCTAATAATGCAAAGGAAAAGAAGGTCTTCTCAGTCTCAGGCTGGACATGAATAATCCAGTCAGTGGTTTTGACATTAATTCCCCACTGCCCATATTCTCTAAAATATTTTTTAAAAAAGTAATCCTCCCCTTTGAGTAGCACTTTTGTGAAAATAATTTCTCTTCATGAAGCACTCAGATATTCAGTGATGAGTAACATAAAAAAGAGAAGAAATCATTAATTCTGTCTCCAGAGAAGAATTTCAAAGCACTCAGAAACTCAGGCATAAAACCTGGCACCAACAAGGAGGTGCAAAGGGAACAGTGAACGGCTGCTTGTGAAGTGGGACGCAACCATGCTGGGCAGCAGCTGAGGCAAGGGTCCTGTGGAAAAGATAATACAAGAAATTTTCGTCTGCACAAATGCAGGCACACACAGGAGGACACCCAAGTTTGCCCAAGAGGCAACCTTCATTCTGGTATTCCTTAATTCAGGATGCTTGACTTTGCAGCCTCTGCAGTTACTTATCTGTATAGGTAATAGTAAGTCATCTAAATAAACTGGTAACACAGAGGAAAACAGGCTATTAAATGACGAACAAATCTGCACGGGATAACACAACATTTGACTTGTATTCCAGAAACTCCTAGTTACTGGAGGGGCCTAAAGATAACAAAAACATTTTAATAATGAAAACCCATTCTGAAAAAATAGGATTAAAGTAGTCAGTTAAGTTCAATTGTAAATGATGAACAGGGTAGCTAAGTATTATCATAAATATTATAATCTGAAAAAAATGTTCTGTTAACTGTGTATTTCAGGATTTATGTTATCAAAGGAATATCTTTCAATTGTCATCTCAATGTCACCATCCCAGTGTCACCAGTCTATTGTTCATTCCAGGGTTACCAGTTACAGTTGTGTTATTTTCCACCAAATCAGAGTTTTCTGAACACTGCTTACATGTTGGATGGTAAAGCCTGATAAACTTTCATTGCTCTGTGGCACATCCTGCATTGTTATACATCAGTAGTTAGTTTAATTTCTAATTGTTTGTAAAATCTGTTATCTGCAACTGGACTGGAATTTTTCCTTTTTGAAGGTTTCTTACCATTTTGCTGTATTCAGTACAAGTCCTTGGCTGAGTTCAGATCTCTGTTTCCAGTGGTTTTGAACCTAGAGGAGACCTTTGCAGTAATAACAAGGAGGGATTCTGCTTTACGAGACAGAAGCCTCAACACAGGATCTCCAGAACGTTTTGCCCTACATCAACTATAACAGAGCTAATTAAGCTTTGCAACGACTCTTGTGTCCATAGTTCACTAGCTGTCCTTGCTACACATGCTGTGGATTTCCACTCAGTTTTAAGAGCCATCTGGTTTTCATATCTTCTGCTTAGGGCATGATCAGCTACTTTCATTTTTTCCATAGTTCAAGTGGGCTAATATCCAGGTATCCCTATCACATTTTAAAGTTCATTTCCACCCTATAATACGTGTCTAGGCTTTCCTGTACATACTGTATTTGGCAACAGCCTCTTTTTTCCCCAACATTTTTTATTTTATTTTCGTTTTCATAGTAAATGTAGCTCTCATAAAAGGGATGGACTGACAAGTCTGACAGATGAAACCTGGTTTATCTGTACAAACGAAATAGCAAAAGGATGTGGCAAAGTAATCTTCCTTTAGTGTTCCCAGTATTATACGTTACCCTTGAAGAGGAAAGAAATTCTTCAGGACTGAAGGTGAAAGTCCTTATTATAGTTCAGTTAGCATGAATCTGTTATAGTAGTGATGGTTAAGTCTAGTAAGACTTCACTGATAACCATTTATTCAATAATTTTCACAGACAACAAGAACACTGTCAGATGCTAATGCTAACTTCTGGCCATGAAATCTACACTTGTGACTCCATGGCTCCCACTGCTAAATTTTTTCTTCCACCATTCCTATAAAGATCAGGACAATCTGTATTGCCCTGGGATTTTATATAACAACTTTACAACTTTACATTGTCAAGGACATTATTCACACTATTTTAAACATGATTCTAATTTAAAATTGAGGGCTTCTATGCTTAGGAGCCGAAGTTCCACATATAGTCGAGGGAGGGAGAGTCTAGAGAAGGTCACAAAAGCACCTGAAATCAAGAGCTACAGCCTGAGTAACTGGTCACAAGCTGGAGGTACAGCAATAATGGGGTTAGAGGTAAATTCCTTGTTCTCACAAGTTTAGTGTGTCAAAGTGGTTGCCACATTTTACCCTAGGTCACCGTACGTCTGGTGGGTTTCGGTTAAGTTTTGGTTCCCCTTTTATTGTATGAAGCATGGCTAGTCTGGGCATACCTCACTTCATTGCTGGTGAGAGCTTTGGGCAGTGAGGGCACTTCAGCTTTTCCCACTCTATGTACATAATGAGTACAAAACCAGAGACTGGTACACCATAGAAAGGATTGTTTTGTTGTAAGTTATTTTCTGGACCTAATGAAGCTGGTTTATGTCCTTATCTCTCACTCATGTCCCCAAAGCTACTTGCCCCTTTCAGCCCCACCAGGCAAGATAAACCAGTGTGTAATACATGTTTTATAGGTGTCCTGGCTAGTGAGCCAGCTAGCTGTTTTCAGCCAAGCAAGTCTGATTTCTGCCTGCCTTTCCATCAGTCACACCCTGACTTGGGTCTCTTTCTTCTGCTCAGCCAATTATTTTTAAGGAATTTGTTGGAAGATATCTTTGAGAAGTCTGTTATTTCTAATTTGACTTAAACTGGCCAAAAAGATCCCTATGAATAGATGTGATATATATATATATCTATATGCATAATTTATATTCTGTTGTAACAATATTACTAAAGGATACAGATATAAATGCCTATATTTATAGCTAGATATTATATCTATGAATAGATAAGTATAAATGGATCATGTCATCTCATCATTTCATTTTGTTAGGAACAGGCCACGGGTCAGGAACTGGGATGCTCTGTCCTTTCCCTCTTCTCTCTCCTACCATGAATTTCCTAGGTAAGAGTTTTAGAAATAATTCCATCTTCATTGTCTTAATGATATTGGAAAATAGAGTAATTTCATTACAAGGGGAAATTCAGATCTCTTCAGCCCCAAAGCCACAGTCACCAAGACTATGCACATTAACAAATTCTCTTTACAGACAGGTAGAAAACTGTGTAAGCTAGGGGTAGGCAGCCTAGGCAAAGTGGGTTTGGTATAACAGTGTGGGAAGCAAGCATCTAATTCAGCCTCAGACTTACTTGCATAAAACAGAAACCTTATCTGAGATTCTGTCCCATCTCTGAACCACTCATAACTTGGCAAATTTTGCATGGGACATCTTGGTTTTTAATCACTGTATTGGGTTTGCATGGCAAGGTTTTGGTAGCGGGGGGGCTGCAGGGGTGGCTTCTGTGAGAAGCTCCTAGAAGCTTCCCCCATGTCCGACAGAGCCAACACCAGCTGGCTACAAAGAGGGACCCACCACTGGCCAAGGCCGAGCCCATCAGCCATGGTGGCAGCACCTCTGGGGGAGCAGAGTTAAGACGGGGAAAAAAACTGGCATGCAGCAATTGCAGCTGGAAAGAGGAGTGAGAACATATGAGAGGACCAACTCTGCAGACACCCAGGTCAGCGAAGCAGGAGGGGCAGGAGGGGCTCCAGGCGCCGGAGCAGAGGTTCCCCGGCAGCCCCTGGGGAAGCCCACGGTGAGGCCGGCTGTGCCCCTGCAGCCATGGAGCTCCACGCTGGAGCAGATCTCCACCTGCAGCCCGGGCAGGACCCCACGCCGGAGCAGGGGGATGCCTGAAGGAGGCCGTGACCCCCTGGGAAGCCCACGCTGGAGCAGGCTCCTGGCAGGACCTGTGGCCCCGTGGAGAGAGGAGCCCAGGCTGGAGCAGGTTTGCTGGCAGGACTTGTGACCCCACGGGGGGCCCAGGCTGGAGCAGCCTGTTCCTGAAGGACGGCACCCATGGGGGGACCCAGGCTGGAGCAGTTCCTGTCCCTCACCCTTTACATTAAGAAGCAGGATAGTATGTCATGCAGTGGCTGAGCTAGTAAAGTGATACATCAGACTGCTACCACCTCCAAAATCCATAGCTTATTGATTCTGAGTTTGTACATTTTCAGCTGGGTCACTGGTACCAACCAATCTCAGGATAGGTCATTTTTCAAAGAATAGCCATCAAAGAGCCAAAACCTAAATCACCTTCTGTCCTATGCAATATCTATCTAATGTAGTAAAGGCAGTCGGCAGCGGTCAGATGAAGAGTACCATCAGAGAGCTGGCTACAATGCTGCTCCCTTCAGCATGGTGGGAGCCTGACTGCAAGCCTGGTCCTTCCTCCGGTATGCCCACCTCTCAAAAGCAGCATGTTTTCCATCAGCTCAGCAGGTATAAAGCAAAAATCAATCGTTCTTAAGTTAGGATGCTGATTTCACTGGTAAAGTATTAAATACACAAGGAACACGCTCGGGAAGAATGAGAGTCTAAGCAGCAGCTTTGTACTCGCAATTTCAGGTGATGAACTGCTCTCCACAATATTGACTGGCCGGACAGCCAAGCTGCTCGCCCCGCAGCGGCGTGCCGGGAGGCAGCAGCAGTCACACATGCTGCTGTCCTCAGCCTCGAACTTCGCACTGAAGGAAAGCGGGCATGGAAATAACAGAGATACGAGGTCTTGTAGAGTAAGTAGACAGTGCAAGAGAGGCCACATGAAAGGTAGGAAACTTATACCAGAATTATCTTGGTCTGTGGGAAGTGAGAGAAGCTTTCTTTAGAGCTGAAGCAAAAGAGCAGAGACTTGCATGCTCCCGTCGCCAGGCAAATCAGAGTGATTTTCTTTCTCTTTTAAAGTTACAAGCTGTGAATGATGCTCTGTCAAAGCTAGTTCTATATCTACAGCAAAGCAGTAACAGGAAAAAAAAATTGTAAATTTCTAATCTGAAAGCTCCTCATCTTCCTAAGGGAATACCCACGGACACACACAAAGTTGCTCCTGCAGAGCGCATGCATGTGGTAGGGATAAGGGCTGAATAGAAATAATCTTGATACAAATCAAACTTTCCATGTTTTTGAAATCAAAGAGATTTAGGAGAATCATAAACCCCGAAGCTGCTCCCTCAAATGATTTCAACAGCTTGAGGCGAGTTCATTAAAACAATGTCTCCCCAGTCTTTCAGCGGAGACGGGCGCTCCGCGGGACAGTGCTTTTGCTTATCTGGGAAGAGCTTCTTGCTGAGTTCCCGCTGGTTTATTCAAGACTGGCGCTGGGCTCCTGTTACCCTTCTCCTGCTGAAAGTTAAACTGGTTTCAGCTAGTCAGTGCTGCCTGACGGGTCTAAATAAGGCAACGCCGAGCATACAGACCACACTCTGATACAAAATATGATTACCATGGGAAGCCTTCCAAATTCAAAACAGCCAGGAATTTTAACCTTGGAGCCAAGGCAGTTCTAATAAAGCGGGGGGGGGGGGGGGAAGGGGGGGAGGTTGCCTGCTGAATTTAATTTGCAAAGTAAGGTTTAATAGGAAAAGAAGTAACTTGGACATACTTCTCTTGTCTTCTAGTAAGAAATATGATAAAATGTCAGGAAGATTAAAAACCCAGATTATCTCAGTCCAAGACCCATGATTTAGCCAGAAAACCAAATTATACACGTCCATGTGCATAGCAATGAAAAAATTTAAAGCCTGGATGTATGTGTAACATTTTAGTTTGGAAATTAAGCTATCTGGGTTCAGATACTATTGTGTTCCTATGTGTCACAGTTTAAAGCAGGGAGGGCTTGTTTCACAAAAATGTGTGTACTTTTCCCCCAACTCCACTATTTGGTCTGAGACAACGTATTGTTCCTCTGCACAAGTTCATCTCGCTTCATTCTTTGTAGCTATGGGATTTCATTCTCACGACTTCAGATTGTATCGCTTGTCTGTTAGGGCTCAGGACTTGATGAAATAAATAGAGCCAGAAGGGAAAGAGTTTCCCCATCCTCCATATACAAGTTCCAGAGTCTCTTACATCCCAGATAATTGTCTCATCCTACAGCTTTTGGATATCTAGAATGGATAGTGTCTCCTATTAATACTTATGTCTCTGGTTTTGAATCCCATACAATCTCACACAAAACCTGAAAAACATTGTCTGTCAAATCTGGTACATACATATACGTGCTTATAAAAAGCCAGGTGCTCACAATGGAATTGTTTTCTGTAGACATGTTGTGTGATATGAAAAACCTTGGGAAGATCTAGATACAGATGTGAGCTATTTTCCCATTTGTTACTATTACTTCATGTTAATGGGGAAATCATAATTATCCCGATCATCAAACTACTCTCAGCTTTGTAGTGTAACGTGGTAAATATGAGATTTATACTATTGCTATTACTGATCACAAATTCATGTTATTTCTATGATAACATGAGTGTAATGGTACAAATACACTGAAATTTGGAAAGCAAAGACATTTTCTTCAAATATTGCTATTTTCATATACTACTACAAGCTCAATAGAACAACTGAATGTCACACGGAATTGTGAACTCAGAAAATGCATTCAAAAAATCCTGTGCAGCAGGATTATCACATGATTTCACATGATTTTCACATTTTCACAGCCCACAAAATGTACTGTAAAACCGTGAATTAATATAATTCATGAAACAAGCAAAAAACCTTCATCACATTCTACAAAAAAACCTCTTTCCTGCATCTTAATATGTTAAACAAGGATGCAGGACACACTCATAGAAGCTATATATTTATTTATTTTCAACATATACTTACCATGACATTTAATCACAAATCAAACCTACTGATACAGCAATAAAGCAATTTATTCAGGAAGTTTTGTACCTAAAACACATCACTGAACCTGCTTCTCACTCCCATTTATGATAAAGTAACAAACAGCAAAGCAGCATGAAAAAGACAGGGAGCACTGTGTAGGGACAGTAATTTATTAAAAGGCAAACGTCTTAACGCAGAATCACTAATTCACTAATTAGTTAATATGTTCTCAGCAGAACAAGGAGTGCTGTGCTTTGCAGGAAGTACCGCTGGGCTAAGTCTAAACCAGAATCTTTTCTTGTAACATAACAATATTTTCTGTCCATCTATCAATGTCTTTTTTTTGTCTCCAATGAAACCTTTCTTTTTTTTTTACTTCTAAAAAAGTAATTTTTTTTTAATCTTTAAGAAAACAAAAAATATCAAGCCTTGGGGCTATGAGATTTCTTTTCCACCTAAAAATAGTTGCAAACCTTGGTGAATGCTAATGCTTTGTGTATTTGCAAAGAAGTTTTCTCGGTGAGAAATTACTCTGGGCTGTCTTACTAAGTCTGTTGAAGGGAAAGAAAAATAACAAGTGGTGAGAGACGCTGTGTTTAAGGGATATGCTAATTTCAAAGCCTAATAAGAACATCTAAGATGTTCTAAGAATACATTATTATTTCTCATGTAATCAGTTCTGCAGACATAGTAACTTATTCTGAGTGGAGCTTAAGCACCGTGCCTCCAAACTCAGTTTAACCCCTGTCCAGAGATGAATGCAAAGCGGTTTTCCCCCCAGGTTAACAGTTCACATGGCAGGGTTTCTTTATACCTTTCTATTTAGTTCAATCTATTTAGGGTCATGGCTCCTGACCTTTAGTTTGAGTTCTGAGCTCAGATGAAACCCAAACATTGCGGCTGATCTCTCTTGCAGCTGCCGTGCATCACCTGGTACTACATGCAGAAAACAAAGCAAGAAGAGAGACAGTCCGGAAGTTTACACACTGTGTCTCACTCATCATCATTTTCCAGTGACTGATAAAGTACTTAAGCATCTGCTTTTTTTTTCCTGGCTGTTGCTTGGACATGAATGGCCACGGCAAATGGTGACAGCAATGGGAGGCAACAAGGGGTGGGTGGGACTGGGACGGACAAGGACATGACGATGATGACTTTTTTTTTCAAAAGTCTAGGGGAAAGTCAGTGGAACAATTAAGTGTTCTTGCTTCATAGTTTCACATTCAAGCAAAATTGAAATAAAACAGTCTTATCTTGAAAGAGAAGCTATCAAAACACATGCTAGCATCCACAGTAAAACAAAAAGGATCAAATTGGGCAAAGCTATACCATTCCAAGTTTATGTCTACACAAACACTTAAGTGTTACAGAAAGAAGCACACACTCTGAAATCGTGTTTACACCCTAACTCTTCCTGAACCCAGGCTCAGTGTGAAGCTGGTATGAGGCTGGATTTGAAACTGAGAAAAGCTTTTCTTTGGTAGGCAGCTTTGACTGTTTGCCAGTTGCTCAGACAGCAGAAATCAGCAACCCAGAAATAGGTATTTGGTACCAGTAAGAGTAGAGTCCTCAATGACTGACAGCACATTTCTGCATCTGTGTGTCCACATTGTTTCAAATGGCTGCACTGTTTCTTAAAGGAAATTTTTTTCCAGAGGGAAATTTTCATGTGACATGCATTTTTCACTCGCTGTTGACTTCTGCTTCTGCAGGTTACTTGCAAACTGTGGCAAAGACAGCCATTAGAAATTTGAAAAGTCAGGCAAAGCGATTTAAAGATTTTAGAAACATTTGCAGTGTATAGTGATATTTTTCAGAACTGCACCCTCTTTTCGCTAAACATGCCTGTTCCCTGTACGGTTAGTTTACTAACTCACAGACTAAGGGTGAAACAGAAGGAAGCACCTTATGTACTTCCAGGTTTTGGGGGACCATGGTTAAAATGCCTAAAATTGTCTGTCTATAGGTGAAAGATGATAGGAAGCCGCAAAAGGCACATAAGCCTCTTGGAAGCCACTGGCAACGCACAGTTCCCACAAGAAGCCTTTCAGAGAGTGGAGACATTTGCAACTCACCCAAATAGGCACATGGCGCATGCGAACTCAAAGCTGCCCCATAGCATTCCCAAGATGTTGGAGCAGGAAGCTAACTGAGAAAGGGCTTCTCTGTGAGAAGATACTGGGGATGTTGCTCTTGTTACCCCTTTTATACTGTAATATGGAAGCCTGAGGCCTCCTCCATCTCTCCTCTCAAATGGTAGCATCCCTACCAGCCCTCCAGCTCCTGAGGCAGATGTACGCAGAGCTCTCCTGCTCCATGGGTTAAGTCTTTGGCCACATGGCTCATGTCATGGTGAGTAGGTAGCACCACTAACACTTGCCAGGGTTCTCAATGAGGGGCACTGGGGCTGCAGTATCCTTTCAGTGGGTATCTGCTTACATCAGATGAGGCTGTCCCTGGGGGATATATCAGATGGGGCTATATCAGCTGGGACCTGTCCAGGTCAGCCCTGAATCATGGTGGAACATGGGTGTGAATGGGGTGCTAAGCACTGGGGACTTTGCAAGGGTGCCAAGGAAGGCCATCAACAAAAGGCAAGGTAACCTCAAATGGGAGCTTTATGGACCATCCACCTGGACGTTGATTCCTAAATTCCTCCCACAGCCTCTCTGCCACCAAAGCAGGATTTCAGGGTCTCCCCCTTCTTTTTTTTTTCCACTTTGCCTGGCAAAACTTTAACACAATGTATTTGCTTGTGCCAACTTAGAGCAGCTGGTTCTTTTATTTTAATATTTATTCACTCATTTTAGGGTACTCAAAATGGTGTGAGCATGTGGTTTCAGTGTCGTGGGGAAATCTCTGCTCCTTTGGAGTCATTTAGACGTCTGAAGTAGATCCCAGAGCCAGGACCTCATCTCAGGGGTCCTCTCTGATGAAGCTTAGTGTGCACCCACAAGCTTTAATTCATGATCCTGATGCTGCATACTTTATGAAGGTTATTACAGTTCTCTGAATTCCATTATATCTGGCTTTGCCCAGATCACCTGACATCTTACTTACACCTTACTCTTCAGGTGCTTGGTAGTGTTGTATAAAGAACTTTCTACCCCTGTTTAAGCATTAGACTCTACATGACACCTGCAAAAGAGGAAAAAATATATTCACTCCTTCCTTTCATATCAAGAAGAATAAAGAACCCTAAAGATAACTGAAATAAATAGCCACATATTTTTGAAGTTCTGAATGTTTAAAGCAGTAAAAGCAAGAAGAAAATCAGGCCTTCTTATCCAGAAATTCATCTGCCAACAAAGACCAAGAACAATGAGATTATTTAAAAAAAAAAAAAACACCATAATGAGCAATAGACAGAAAACATTACATTATTTACTCTTAACTTTTTTTAATAGCATTTTATAGTATTGTTTTTCCCTCAATAAACATATAATTAATTAACCGAGATTGGTTGCTAATGAACACCAGCTTGTTTAACAGTGTTAGCTAACAAAAGCTTATTTGCCAAGAACTCCACTGATTTCATATAAAGATCTGAGGGCCATGTAAGGTGCTGACCTTATTTATAAAGTCCTTATAATGATTTTGATTTCATATGCCTTGAAGATTATTTTCCCTTAACCTTCCACTGTGACAATTCAAGTTGCTGGATTCTCCCAGGGTTTAAACATCTGGAATGAGTCACATGTTCCTCCTACATGGCTTTAATTCTAGTGTTTTACTTGGCCCTTTGACCAAAAGAAGAGTCTAGCAGTGTTTCTTAAGGTGTAATGCTGTCTTTAGCTACAACACAGTGCAAAAATTTCAAAGTGGAAAGTTGATTCAGAAGTTTGTTTCAGTTTCATTTCCTTGTCCGTATTCAAATCGAGACCATTCGGGGAGCAAGGTCAGTCTGAATGCAGATCCCTGAGACAAACTTTAGGTTGCAAAGGTCAGTCATTTAGTAAGTATTAACCATTATCATCATGATCAGCTATATTATATATATAGCTATATATATATAAAAGCTACATTATTATAACATAAAATAAGATACGTTTAATAAAGTGATGATGCAACTGAAAGATAAATGTGTATAAATGAATATATCTTTCAAAATATGAATGCAATTTCAACCATCTAATTTAATTATCTTTTGAAAATTGCTTGGAAAATTTTCTACAGCTCTGGCACCTATGAATCAAATGCATTTTATAGATCTATGAATAGAAATTGTAAATATGAAAGACCACCTACTGACTATTTACAGAAGTGTGAATATGAATAAATGTTATTGACATCAATGAAGCAACTCTGCATTCATGCTGAGACCTGACATCAGGATTCAATTATATGTTAATTAATTACTGATTGCCATTGATTGGTGCATGTATTTTTGAAGGACATATGTTTTTTAACTTTATCACATTTACAAAATACTATGGGATTTTATAGCAATAATTTGAAATGTTTAAGCTTATTGTAGTGGCACTACAAGTGGATGATTATTGTGGGGTTTACTATAAAGAATTTCTACAGGGAGGAATCTTGTTAGAATGGACATATGTGAGAAAATTTTAGGGCTGGCTTTTGTCACCTTTTCTTACAAGAGCTGTTCAAGAAGCAGTAGGCAGGAGAAATGCGATGTGGATTTTGTGGGGTTGTTTAGACATACACAGGCTGAGAGCTCTCCCAAGATAATTAATAAAAGTGTAAAGACCATCTGTAACCTTCCAGCTAACCCATGCAAACTGCTGTGAAAGGAGGATTCATATAACATAATCTTTCTCTGATGTCCCATATGAAAAGCTTTACCAATGCCAGGACAACAGCTATCATTAGGTCAGACTGTTGGTGCTCCCATGAAATCCGTAAACCACCACAGATTAACTGAGTTCTTTTAGCAGAAAATTAATCTTGTATTGTTTCCTTTCTGTGTCATTATTCCTTCAGCTGAGGTCTTGGATAGGCAAGCACCAAATGCTGCTGCTGAGGAAGAACCAAATATTTCCGAGTAATTGACTTCACCTATTGAAAGCCATTTGGATTAAATGGGACTGCAAGAGAAACAGAGCTCTTTCCGGCTTCCTCCCCCTTCCTGCCAAAGTATAGTGATCTCTAACCTACCAAAATTCAAAGGTATTTGCTGTGCTGTGTCGGCCAATGCAGACATCCTTTTGTTCAGTTTTTCTAGTTTTAAGTATTGAATGTGTATAAACAGATGATCTGAGGCTGATCCTAGCCCCTGGGCTTCCCTTTGGGCCCAAACAGCACAGCTGCAGAAGGTTTACAATTCCTTCAGAAAAAAAAGGATTCAACATTCCTTTCATTGAGCTTTTGGAGCAAAAATCTGGTTTCACATGAAGTAATGATGTTTTTTCCTATATGGCTGAGTCCACAATAAGAGAGGCTACACAAAACTGTTTTCCTTTAGTACCAAATACGAAATTTGTATTTTGGGTTCAAAGTAGTTTGAGCCTACCTGATGCTACCATTCTGTTAGTGCCTGCTAATGACTGGTAAGGGAATTGAAGTAGGTACAATTATCTTTTGATGCTGGAGATACAAAGCACTTGCCTTCCCTTTTCTTCTTAATCGAGTCTCTCTCCTCTTCCTAAGGAACAATCTTTACATTTTGTCTTAATTATTTCTGGAGATAACAGGAAGGTATCAGGCTACAGCGCATAGTGGTAGTTAATATTCAGGTTTTTGATGTTTTTCTTTTCCATTAAGGAAGAAATTATGACTGAGATATTTCTCTTGCATTCCTCTGTTGCATCCTGGATACAATCATCATATATAAAATCTCAATTTCTAAACACTATGGAGTCCTAAGACCAGCAGTGTTTTATTTGTCTGTAGTACTATACCTTTTAACAGCAAATATACTACCTAAATGTGCTTTCTTTAGTTTTCACTTAGATGCATAGAAATATTCCTCACTGTTTCTGGTTCTTCCTTGTGCACTACTTTAATTATACTGTTACTCTGCACACAAACACTCCTGTCATCTGACATTTGGTTCCCCAGCTGTGCATTCAGATGACTGATAACTCACACTATATATCTGAATCCTAACCAATTTTTCAGAAAAAAATGTGCTTTGGGCAGTGACTCCTACTGTTCAAGCTGTCTATTCCACACAGGAGCTTAACGGCTTTTGCAGTTATCTTGAAAGATGGGCAGTTATTGTAATCTCCAGATTTTTCTAAAATTTCACTTAATCTGCTATACAGGAAATATGGCTTTTGAAAAGAAACTTAGAAATAAGAAGTTTTTAGAAGAAAGAAAGATTTTAGATTACTTTTTCTCCCTGTAATACTACTCTGATAAAACAGTTTTCACACAGTAATTTCTCCAATTGAAGAGTCCCTATCTGAACACTTCCTAACTGCAGAGATTTACTGGATGGGATAAGACCCATCCTGGGTCAATCTCTACTGACATATAACATATAACCAAATGCCCAACTACATTAGGCAGAAAGCACCTGTAGAAAAACAGATGGGGAAAATCCAAGATCATCAAATCACACTGAAATTTTTCATGCAAATTGCCAAGTAATGTCCATCTGATTATTTGTGGGAAGCTCTTAGAGGTGTGTGATAACTGTGTACAAATTAAGCACGGAAATGAATGTGTTATTTAAATCATAAAATTGAATTTACTGTTTCCTGGAAATCTGTGCTCAAAAGCATACAGCTTTCTGTAGCACAATGGTTAGTTTTGTTTTGGTAGCTGAAAAAATACCTGTTAATACTGGCAAGCTTAGTTCTGTTGTAAACTATGAGAGAAAATGTGTACAGTATCACCAGATATTAGTTTATATTGGTTATTTTATTGCGAGCTGGACTCAGAATGACATGGCTAGCAGGTGGGAAGATGACTAATTACATATATTCAGTATAGCAATGAGACTAATGTAAAAGTTTCAGCCGATATCCTCCCTGCCATGATACTCTGCGTTTGAAAAGAATGATTATGCCTTAGACCAGTGTAAATACAGACTTAAAGAAAAAAACAACTTTTTTTAATTAGGAAAAATTAATTCCCAAGTGATTAAATGCCAGTAAAATAATAATTGTTGCATAAATGCAATGTGAATGGTTATCCCAAAATCAAAATTTTTGTCCTGGCTTGGTTGTGTGAATACAGGACAGGTTGTGTTCTCAGATTGGAGCAACATTAAAGAATGTGTTTCTTTTTTTTTTCTTCACAACTAAGCCTTCCTTCTCTATATTAAGCAAAATATAGAAAGCGTAATTTAGTGTAGCCTGCTGCCTCAGGACAACATCCTCCCGCACAAGCAATTTCAGTTAAAAGAGAGGAGAAAAAATTCTGTCTTTTACTTTATTGGGACTTTACAGAATCCCCTTGACAGAGTACTCCGTACTGTCATTATTTCCAAGAAGTTAAATGCTTGGAAATTGCTTGGACTGCTCCACAGATCTGTAAGATGAAATCAAGTGGCCATAAATTTGGAAAGTATGGAAGAAGACACCACAGGCCCTGCAGGAAAGCACGATGGATGACAGGAGGAAGGCAGGAGACCAGCACAGCTGAGTAAGGACTTCCTGATCAAACTGAAACACAAGAGGAAAATTCATAGGCAGTGGAAGCAAGGACACGCTTCCCAGGAAGAATACAGGGATACTTCTCGGGAGTGCAGGGATAGGATCTGGAAAGCTAAGGCACAGCTGGACCTAAATCTGACATCCATCTACAGGAAGGACCAGAAGGAGGATCCAGGGAGCTACAGGCTTGTTAGTGTGACCTTGGTGCCAGGGAAAGTTATGGAGCAGATTATCTTGAGTGCCATCACACAGCATGTACAGGACAAGCAGGTGATCAGGCCCAGTCAGCATGGGTTTATGAAAGGCAGGTCCTGCTTAATACCATCTACTTTGACTTTTGTAAGGCCTTTGACATGGTCCCACACAACATCCTTGTTGCTAAATTGGACAGATATGGATTTGGTGGATGGACTATTTGATGGATAAGGAATTGGCTAGAATTGGCTGGATGGCTGCATCTAAATAGTTGCAGTGAATGGCTCAATGTCCAAATGGAGGGACACAAGTGGTGTCCCTCAGGGGTCCTTACTGCGATTCGTATT
Source organism: Phaethon aethereus (assembly GCF_964289735.1). NCBI lineage: Eukaryota > Metazoa > Chordata > Aves > Phaethontiformes > Phaethontidae > Phaethon > Phaethon aethereus. The sequence continues at coordinate 54,295,148 of NC_138576.1, read as the reverse complement.
GTTCAAATATCTTTATTAATTACATAGACAGTGGGATTGAGTGCACTCTCAGCAGGTTTGTGGATGACACCACACTGAGTGGTGCAGTTGATACACTTGAGGGAAGGGATGCCATCCAGAGGGACCTTAATAGGCTTGAGGTGTGGGCCCCTGTGAACTTCATGAAATTCAATAAGTCCAGGTACAAGGTCCTGCACCTGGGTCAGGGCAATCACCAGTGTTAATACAGGCTGAGTGATGAATGGATTGAGAGCAGAGCCCTGCTGAGAAGGCCTTGTGAATAATGGTGGACGAAAAATTGGATATGAGTTGGCAACGTGTGTTTCCAGCCCAGAAAGCAAATCATATCCTGGGTTGCCTAAAAAGAAGCGTGGCCAGAAGGCCAAGGAAGGTGATTCTCCCTCTCTACTCTGCTCTCATGAGACCCCACCTGGAGTCCTGCGCCCAGCTCTGGAGCTCTCAGCACAGGAAAGACATGGACCTGTTGGAGCGGGTCCAGAAGAGGGCCACAAAAATGATCAGAGGGATGGAACACCTCTCCTGTGAAGAAAGGCTGAGAGAGTTGGCATTGTTCAGCCTGGAGAAGGCTCCATTGAGACCTTATTGCGGCTTTTCAGTACTTAAACAGGGCTTATAAGAAAGACGGAGAGAGACTTTTTACCAGGGCCTGTACTAATAGGACAAAAGGTAAGAGTTTTAAACTAAAAGAGGTTAGATTTAACTCGGATATAAGGAAGAAATTGTTTACAGTGAGGGTTGTGAGACACTGGAACAGGTTTTCCAGAGGAGTTGTGGGTGCCCCATCATTGCTTTGAGCAACCTGATCTAGGTAGAAGATGTCCCTGCCTGTGGCAGGGTTAGTGGAATGACATGATCTTTAAAGGTCCCTTCCAAACCAAACCATTCTGACAGTCTCTGACCAACCCCTCCAGCCTCCTCTGGTTCTCAGCAGGCAGCCTGCCTTTGTCCATCTTATGAATCTGAGCACTGGACTCATCTAACTGGACATCACTGGACACCAAATTTCAGGAAAAATCCCAGTCTTTTCATCAGAAGATTGTTGGAACCCTTCTGTTGGTTTACGAGTGTTCACTGGACCTTCAGAAACACTGATGAACTACATCCAAACCCAACCCCAAACTACCTGAAAGACATATAAAAATGTCATCTAAGGATTCCAAATACAGTTACTTATCTTGTAACTTATATTAATACTGTATATATGATTTCAGCTTCATTTCTAGGTAGTCCTTAAATCGTCCTTTTATTTCAGAATATTTGGGTAGCAGATTGACACAACCATTGACACTTCTAATGACAGTGTTTAGATTTGTAATATTAAAATATCTTGTAGCAGATCTTGTCAAGACTTGTTGAGAGTGACGTTATACAGAGCCACATACATTTATAATTTAAATAACTAAGGGACCTGAAAGTGAAATGAAAAAGCAGAGTACATAGACACGAGGCAATTCCCTGACCAATACATTGTTCATCATTAAACAAACCAAGGTAAAAGCCCAAGTTTCATAACTCCAAAATTCATGTATCATATACACTAGTCTTCACCTTCTCCTTCACTTGTAACATAATACTGCAAACAGTGGGATTTAAATCTTCTAGAAAATCAAAGTGTTTGATAGTTCAGGAATATAAGAGCTCCAAGTTTGTTAGAGGGAGGGAAAAACTTGTATTGTGCCTAATGAAAGGACTGTGCTTGAAAGCTCAAGAGCTAGTCAAAAGCAATATATTATTTCTCCTTACAGACTGTGTGACTGAACAATAATTATTTGATAATATAGCTAAACCAAGCTTCACGGAGATGAAAAGTTTGGTCCATAACTGTAAAGAAGAAATACTGCAAAATTAGTAAATAGAAACCATTAGTGTAGATTTTTCATTGGGTCCATTTATTCTGAGTTTGCTAATAACAAAAGTAATATATGTTTTTCACAAAGCTGGCACCCTTTACTTAAATGAAATAATGTCGGTGCTTAACAAAAATATTATATTACACTATGAATACAATATAATTTAATGTAAAAAGTAATGAAAAAGTATCTTGTCTTATTTTCCTTCTGTCTTGCAACACAACCTTTTAGATAGTCCAAGAAAATTTTGTTCTTTTTTTCCTATGAAAACATTTTATCCCATTTTCTGCAGAAGATCAGACTTTGCTGACAAAGCTACTAGATCTCTTTTATCAAACTGTACAGTCCTGATCCAAACCTCAATTCATATACTGATAGGCATGTGAGAAAGCTGCAACTTATATATAGCCTTTCCAATAATCACCCTCTTCAACTTTCTTTACTGCTTCTGACTACAAGCTTTCCAGATGACATTATAGCTATTCTTTTCTTTGCTCATAAATCAAAAAAGTCTATGCTTTTTGAGTACCAGTAGACTGGTAATGATGCCAGGACCGCAGCACTGCAAGAAACCGTGGCAGTTGTTGTAAGAGAAATGTAGTGGGTCTGCAATTTAATCCATCTCAGCTCTACTTCACCCCTAAACATGGTTAAAAATTCTGTCAAGGAAGATTTATTCTCTTGTTTAATCAGTCATAATTCCTTAGCACATTCAATAGAACATAATCAAAAGCTTGAAAATTGCAAGAGACATAGAAACTACAATAGCCAATTAAAGTAATAGTATATTAAGTCTAGAATCATGACCTCCAAAAATATAATAGCAGGAAAATGAACAGCACAGTTCTGGCACAAATCTTTGGATGATTTTTTGTTGTTGTTGCTAAATGCACTATAGCTTCAGTATTCATTCACACTTTTGAATACTTACTTAACCATTCCATGCATTACCTAAGAACAAATGACATAACTCTGCTTGAAATAGTAGGTTGCTTATTAGGTACACTTGATCACATTCAGTGATCCCAAAGGGCTGCTGCAGTAATAAAACAAGGTGTACTTTTACCTACCAAAGCACAGGATTTATACTGACTACATATTTTTATAGTATTTAACTTTTATTTTTCACTGACTGAATTGGTATCTTAGTCCTGTAATACTGAGTCCATTGAGAATTAAAAAGCTGAGACTCAGCATAGAAATAAATCTGATAAAACCCACTTCATTACTATGTTTGTTTATTGTCCAGATATACTTTGCATGTTAAATTTGCTTAAAAGTTCTCATTTTTTAAATGTGAAAGGTTTTACAGTGACTCAGAACGGCAGGACATTTAGATCAATGACTGTAGATGAATCCTAGAATAAAGGCAAATAACCTGTCATAATTTAAGACAATGCTGATATTGGCAGAGATTTTAAGGAAGATCCCAAATCAGAGATGCATGGACATCAGAAGCATGAGCATATATGCTCTACAGTATATACTCCAATACTTTGAAGTACATACTGCCTCATTGTCATCCCATTTGTTTCAAAAAGACATCGCAGAAAATAAAATACTGATCATAGTCAAAGAGCATTAGACTCCATATTTTACTGACAAATTTCATGACAGAGTACATAATCTTGATGTTAAAATCATACTCAGGACATTTAAGCATTGATTCTTGATACATTTTATAATAGAAAATAATAATACCTTTATAACAAGGTGGCAAGGAGAAAATCATCATGCTTTGCTTTTAAATTAGATGTAATAGAAAAACCTGTATGACAAAGTTTAAGCTTTTGTCGATTTATTTTCACAGTTCCTGTTTGTCTCAGGTTACAGCAAAACCTGTTCAAATTATTTCCTTCACCTGTGATCTATTATTGATTCATAGCCTGCCTTTTTTTTTTTTTTTTGGTGAAGAAATGGTAGCTGTGAATGACACTCTAGAAAGCAAAAATAGTGTTACTAAAGCCGGGTGAAATTTGAGATTTGACCAAAATTCATTGGTTGACCAAAACTGTTGCCAAATACTTGCTCAATAGGGGGAAAAAGGAAGGAAGGAAGGGAGACAAATAAAGGTAATAAAAAAGTTGAAAATGTTAAATATTTCACTTCAACATTTTTCCAAAAAAAATATTTCCATTTTGTCTGTTTTTAAATGGTTCTTTCTTTCAACATTTACCAAGTTTTCATTGTAAGTCTGTAAAAACCCTAATATGAAGCAAACTTTTTTGTTTTGAACTGCATTGAAGTGATTTTTTTCTGAATTTCACATTTCATCACTGATACTGAAAATGCTTTCAGTTCAGAATGACCCCAAAAGTATTTATTTCTTTTTACCATTTTGGGCAGTGAATCACGGAACAGCTTTGCACAGCACTGAGAGCAACCAGTTTATTTTTTCTGAGTATTTCATTGTTTGTACTTAGAAAGGAAATCTATTTATCCTTGCAACACATGAAAAAAGACTATACTTTCTGGATAAGAACTTTTGCTTACAATAAAACAGGACAATCACTCATGCGGTTTTGCATTGTATTCTGTCTTAATACGTTTAGGGTGGCTTTGATGTGAGGACCATCTTCACCGTATCCTTCTGGAGCTGGCACTTTCTATAGGAGTGGGAGTTAACTTTCCAGTTTTAAAAAGAAAGCTGTGTATGAAAAGATATTAATGCCTCTTTAGTGTGATTATGATAGTATTGTTATGATTTGAGAGACATTGCACTCCCTGGAGCTAGGCTGTTCTAGTGGCTTCTCATGGATGCAGCTGCTGATGGAGGAAAGGCATTAGTGATCGATGCGTGTGCATTCCTGTGTGCCTTTTCTCCCTACAGTCCCCACCGCTGACTGCTCGATAGTGACAAAGTCACAGAGGTCTCCTGTTGTTGCCGTCAGCAGCATTTTGTCTAGGAAATCATGCAGGAGAAACAAAGGATCTATATGAAACATGGCCCAGGTTTTGCTTTCCTTCCACAGGCTTCCAAAACAATTTTTAGTTCAGGCAAGTTATCAGGCCTAAGAAAATAAAAACTTTCAGTTGTTTGATCTGAAACCAAATAAATCTTCACATCAAAATGCCCATGGAGACGTTAATTTCTATGATATGATAGGGAAAAATTTTATTAGAGAACACTCTCAAAAGTAAGCAATGGAAGTTCACTGTAAAAGTATTAATATTGCTAGACTGCAATAGTTACTGAAAAATTACTTTTTTTTTACTTAAATGAAAGAACATACTGGTCTGTATGGATGGATTTTCAGTTAAAAAATAAGTAAAAGAGTTCTCGTTGGTGGAGAAAAAGTGGGTGCAATTTACACTTCATATTGCCAGCTCCTGAGATTTTATCACAAATCTTGTGGTATTTGGTATTGGTTTGAAACGTTTCTTGACATTTAAAGCAATCATAAGATTCCTGGGTATTAGTGTATGGTTTTTGAGCACCTGTGGATTGCAATATTAGCTTATTAGTTTGTCCTCAGCATCAGAACAGTACAGCCACTTCCCATTGCACAAAAATCTTCATAAATCTTCCATATGCTATTCTAAACCAAGACCCTAGCATTCCAGCATCATTCACCCATACATAATTTACTTTACTCCACGTGCCCTCAGAACCAAGGTTTCACCTGTTTTTACTCATATAAAAAGGAGATTGTCATTTAGCTTTGGTTGCAGCCACCGATGGCTTTCAAATTGACTGTAGTCCTGCAACATATGGGTGGTATTTAATTCAGAAAGAGTATCTTCAGTCCTCGCTTGCCTTTCAAACGTGAAACAGTATGGATGGATGGAAGCCTTTGAATAAGTCATTTGACAAATATTGTGCTTATTCCTGTCGGAGGATTTTTTATAAACAGTTTGCAATTTTCTCATACATTAGTCATTCAAAATTGTTGCCTATTTTGTGCAAATATACTACAGTCTGTCAATTGTACTCCAGCAGATCTTTCCAAATATATGAAATCTGAGCAACACTAGATATTTCTTACTGGAGACAGCTCACACAACATTACTTTTGCTCCTTCAGCTTTTGACCATAGCTCTTAGAAACCAGATTTCCCTCTACAGAGCTGCCTTAACAAAACCAACCTTAGTTTTCCATTAATATCTCCCAAGATTCAATGTTCCTGCAAAAACTATGATCAATAAACCCGCTCACTAGAACACCTACAGACATTAAGCACAGAAGGAGGAAAATCAGGAGTAAACTGCTGTGAACATACAGAATTCTTTTGCAGATAAGAATTGGGGTCCTGATTCAGCAAACTTTCTGGAGGAAGCTTAAACTGTAGGTGCTTGATTCATCCCATGGAGCCTTTTCAGCATATTTAAATGCTTAAATTAAAATTTGTGATATTTTGAAGTTTTAATGTACATGGAAGAATGCCACACACCACAGCAAAACTAAAGCTTTCATGGTAGAATTAAAAGAATGAAGAAATATCATACATTACTAACCATCACTGAACTGCAGTTATTTTTTCTAATTGGATGAATTCATCCCACCTAGATTTAGTTAACTGTGAGTTGCCATTTAGACTAAGATTGTAATCTTATCGTCTGTAGTCTGTGGAGACAACTCAGGCAACACATTCTCTAGAAGAGTCTAGCCGTAGTTGACCAGGAAGACAGCTTACATGACTAACTTCTACTCTGGACCTCACAGATGGTGAAAGCAGATTGTGAAAGTTAGGAGAGATGGATCAAACCAATCATAGACAATTTTCTAATGTTCTTACATAATAAACTTTCGTTGGGCAGCAAAACCCACAAACAACTGGACTAGATGCTATGATACTTTGAAGCAATCTGCACAGAAAACATGCTAATGACTCTACACAGAAATTATTAAAGTGATTGAAGATACATGAGAACCATAGTCATATATTTTATAACCTCAAATTGATCAGGTTCTGTATAGAAAAAAGGCTTATGTACTTCAAATGCATTTCAAATGTTGGGAATCTGCCTTCCTCACATATAGTCTTTGTTCAAGTTCACACATATTTCCAAAGGGAATAAATATGACTTTGATGTCAGGCAAAATCTTCTTAGTTTTTGTTTCTGATGTGAATGACTCCTCAAAAATAAACAACTTGACCAACAGAAGAGTATATCACCTTGACTCACCTGAATGAACAGTACAAAGTAATAACATAATATGCCACATTTCTTTTTATATCAACAGAAATCAGACTCCAAAGAGTATTTCCAAGAAAAGTTGTGTGCTTCACAAAACAAAGAGAGAGACCAAGAGTCAAGAAGACTGATTGTCATTTCTGTTTCTATTCACTGCTTATTGGGTGGCCTTGGAAAATTCACTATATCTCTGGCTTCATCTTGACCATTAGCTCTTTGAGACAGAATCTGTTTTTACCTGGTGATTGCATAATGCTTGTCAAAAAGAGATGTCTAGAGGAACATAAAGGTTAATAATCACTAAAGAAAAATCTATTTAGCATATAAAACAGAAATAGACTGAGTATTGTTTAACTTTTAATTACCAAGAGAAATATCAGTGAAAATTCTATTAACCACATGCATACGACACAGACCAAGAAACTGAGCTGTTTTTTTCTAAGTTCCTCCAGAAGTGGAACTGAAATTGCTGACATGGATGTACATGTGAACATCTGCACATAACATCCACTGGTGTTTTCTCTCTCTACTAAGCTGCTTCCCTCACTTGCTAAGAAATTTTATTATCTTTTATTACTGCAGCAATTATTATTCTTACACTGAAAGGAATGGAAAAGATCAGGGTTACCCAACTCATACCCTGAGGCAACTGAAAAGGGTGGTGAAGGGAACAGATTCACCACTTGTGTGGCCGCTGAGCCACACAATAACAATGGATCCAACAATAAGATTAGAAAGCATAAATTCCTTCTACATCTAGTTCAACTGCATGGCAGATCAGATCAGGACTGTTCCCTAAAGCACACTCGCTAATGCGTTGTCCAGCTAAGTTTTAAACGTCCCATAAATGTGTGTAGTGTGCACAAAATCTCCCTGTATTGTAATACTCCTGCAGGGACTGGCCAAAGATCCGAACATCCTGTCTTAGTGTCCATACCACCTAGGAAGAAATTTATGAAATGTTTTGGTCCTGCTGCTTTCTGGTTTTTGGGGCATCAGGGAAATATGAAACTAAGTCAGTTGGATGCTGTAAGTCTTCTTTTCCTGTTGACTCTGGCAAAAAAAGTACATGTTTTGGGGATGGAAAACTGAGATGTTCTCCCTGCACACCCAAGTGGGTTAAATTTCATAACAGAGGATCAGCCAGGAGGGAAAAATATATTCCTTTACTGAAAGTATTGGATGAAATTTACAGTGAGTGGGATGATATGGAATAGTCTCATCATTCTGTCATTCTGTAATTCTGTGATTCCACGAAGGAGAACAATATGAAAGTAAGAATAGCCATGTTTACTTGGAGTCTATGGACAAGGATGTGTGTTTGATCATGTGGGCAAAATAAAAATAGTATATATCTAAAGAATATATAATCTGAGCTTTTTCCTCTGACATACATTTCATTAGCCCATGGTGTTTCTGCAGCTTGCCTGTTTTCAAATATAACTGAAGAAAAGTTTTTAATTACAACATGATAGAATAAAATATTATATATACTACATAATAGAATACAATACTACTTAATTTGCGGAACACATACTACTCGAAAGTATTAGTCACCAGCACAGGTCCAGAACCTGTCATTGGCACCCGTAGTATTACTTACCATTGTTGATGATGGAGGTACTCAGAAAGTACTATTAGGTAATACACAATATAGATAATATATGTGTTAACAAAATGGCATTCTTATAAATTATATTAATTCAGATTCCATTCAGAAGTTATCAAAAGTGGGAAATGTTCAGTTAGAGGCTGATGTCCAAATAGTGAAAAGTCCAGATGGGAGGGGCAATAGTTGGCAATACTTTTTTCCTTGTAAATCAAATTAAAAATGGAGGGATGCCCAACAACTGCTTCTTTCCAGCACAGAGATACTGGACGGAAATTTTCTTGTATGCATGCCAGAACAATACTGCTAGATTTCTAAACCAGCCAGGCTATCATCAATGTCCATAAGAGGAAACCCCTGCAGGGATTGCAAGTCAAGTATAACGTGATGACCACCTCTTTATGCGCAGCCTGCTCCTGGTTTGCAGCCCTGGAGCAGCTCTCTGTTGGTTAGCAGTGTGTGTTGTATCAGCCTGGAGCAATCTCTACTCAAGAATTAAATGGAAGGAGCTGGAAAGAGCTTGCTCCAAGAGGAAAGTTGGCCTTCCCTTCTTGGGGCTCTGCCAGTGACCTCATAGTTTCAACACTCATTCATCACTACAGTGATGTCTGTGTGCAAGAGCACACTTTAGGAAAGAAATTCTGCAGCCACTTATATTCCCCGTACCAACTCCAAACCATCCTTTCCTTAGTCCATAGAGAGGTTCATATGATCCTCATCTGCATCACTTTGGTTTTCCTTTCATACCAGAGGCTCCTCAGAGATCTTCAGCAGTGTTCCTCACATCAGAGACCTTTGTCTTTCCCTCTAGCCCATTTCCAAGAGCTCTGCTCCTCGATGAAGGATAACCTTTCATCTTACACTCATACCCTTCTTCCTCCCATTTGGAAAATTGTTCAGTTGAATGACTGGTCGGTTCTCCACTAGACTCACACTCCTGTTCAGGCATGCATACCTGCGTGATACATATGAGGTGGCTTTGGTTTTCACGAGGAAAATCTTTCCCAAAGTCTGGCTCTTCCAATGGGGCCTTTGAGTAGACACAGAAATACAAAATTCCAATGGCTGCAATGGGAAAGAAATCCTCACTTCTATTTCTGTATTTCCAAGAAACAAAAGTTACAAATTTAAAACAGAAACAAAGCAATAATAAATTAAATACCCCTTTAAGTATACTGGGAGATTTAAAAGGACAAAGAGTTTCTCACTTTTTCAGTTACGAGCATGGATGTTTTTTCCATATTTTTATGGCACAAGGCAAAGATTCATACCATACATTATTTCCCATGGGCTGGAAAAGATGTTGCATTTCTTTAGGCTTTACTCAGAGACCATACAGTTCAATTAGTTGTATAAATCATCACTTGGCTGCTTGACAACATTAATTTTTTTTTAACTATGCAAATTTAAATAGTTAATTCATATGTAGCTAAGTTATTAGGTGTAAAATTACTTCCGGGACATAATATATTCAATTCTGTATGAATGTATGGTTTTGGTAAGGCAGAACAAAGATATAACACATAGTTTCCTGAAGCAAAATTCAGAGCCTGTGAAGACTCAAAGTCATATGAAACAATTAAGATTTTTTTTTTCACAAAAAAAATATATTTTTATTTCTCAAGTTACTAAACTGAACTAGTTTCCACTATTCATAGATTTTGCTTTGAAAATACAAAGCTTTGAGACAAAATTACTAGTTAGTTAATTAAAACTTATTTAATCACTTATTGTACATAAGTTCTGAATTTGACTCTGAATGTGTGTTTAAAAATACACCTCTTTAGTTGTTAGGAGACAGAATGCTTAACTAACAAGGCAGGAAAAACATTGAGACAAGCCTGCTAGTAGTTGAACTATCGTTTGCTGCAGAATCTTTCACAGTATGATATAGGTCAATATTTAAAGAAACAGTGCTTGAAGTCGGCCACTTTTAGTAGCTTAGATATATACATTTATGAGAGTAACATAAGGTTAGTGTGTTATAAAAAAACAGATGTTTTTTATAGCGTGTTTCTGTCAGATTGAGTGTGAGAGACAGAGAGAGATGCTGTGCTCTCAGGGATCCTTAAAGCTCAGCTCAGCTCAGCTCTCCCCTCATGTCACAACCAGCTCACTACAATGACTAAGAGGGAAAAGTGAAAAGAAAAGTCCTTTTTCTCCTCTGGTAGATCTATATATGATATTCCTTCACTTTTAGGAAGAGTGATTTGTCAGTGAAACAGCCACACAAAGTTATCATTGGCCTATACTGTGTTTTCAGCTGTGGGTGTTGAGATCCTGTTTATTTCAAATAAATGTGTGCAAAATTTGGTCTAGTTTATTACCACTTGAGAAGCTACTTTAGGCAGAACACTAAATGACTGGGGGTTTTTTTGTTTAGTGCAATGTCCCTGTACATGTGTTGTACATTTATCGCTCTGGGATGCCGTTGCGATTCTGCCTACCAAACCTGTTTGGGGATTAAAGCACTTTTAATAAAAAGGAACAGAACTTATCTGCACAGCAGAGAGAAGGGTCCTTGAGGAAAAACAGCTCAGTGTCTCTGAGCCCAGGTGGTGGGATGTATCTACCATAGAAGCTTAGGGGAACTGGACAAGCAAAAAAGCAAGCAAAAGATGAAGGGTATCAAGAGGATCTGAACTCTCAGAAAATGGGAACAATGTCAAAGGGAAGTCAAGGTTGCAAAGACAGAAACAAAGTCTAGTGGGGTTTAGAGACAAGTGTGATGCCCCTGGGGAGTCTAAACCTTAAAAAAGAAAAAAAAGGTAAGTATAATAACTACTAAGGTTAGTTGTTAGTTAACGATAACAGTAATCTGAAGGCAAAAAAGACCCGCAGATAGATCTGAAGAGGACCTGCAGATAGTCTCAACTAGAAAGTTGGCAAACTGATGAAAAATCACTGAATATTTATTTAGTTTGTCTTGTAGATCTTAAACTGTGTCTAAGTTTTCCACTTAACATTGAGATTCAAATAAACAGTCCTCTGGTATAACACAATAACAGACACAGATTTGCTTAACTGGTTATCAACAATAAAATATCAAGAGGAGATAATGATCCCATTAATGCAAAATTGTTATGTATTAATAAAGAAAAGCTCAGATCAGGAGCAGGTTCTCCTCTCTCTCTTGAAATTGTGTGATAAAGGCATTCCCAAAAAAGTTGAATTTGGGAAACGGCTTGAAGGAGAGAATAGAAAAATAGTTGGAGACTTCCTCAAGCAAGCAAGAGTCTTCATTCATGCAAATGAACAGGGAAAGTAATTTTGACTGGGACACCTTTCTCAGCTTCTCACTCTGGAGTTCAGATGAAGCGACCGAAGTCTTCACCCAGTAAATGCATCTTCTTTTCACATAGCAAGCAGCCTCCTCAGAAGAAACCTGTAGTAAATATCCAGTAACAAAGAGCAGTGCCACAGGCAAACTGAACAGGAGGCCCTGGCCATATGGGCACACTAATGCTTCAGAAACTTCCTAATAAGCATGAAGTTATGAGTGGAGACAGACCGCAGCATGCCAGTAGTTCCTCTGAGGTCAGCACGCTTACAGGCTGGCACTTACACAGCAATGTTTTCAATCGCGTCAGCAGCTGATGAGCGTCTTACGTTTTCTCTTATTTGCTCAGCGCAGGGACAGTTATAACAACAGATTTGGAAACCTCTCCTTCACAGAGATGCTTACCTTATTCTTCTGAAAGCTTTGCTAAATAAACCTTTTCATAATACAGAGCTTATTAAGGTTGTTTGGCTATGGAGAGGTAATACCTTCTGCAAGCACAGTAGGAAACGTCCATTTGGGATTATAATTGAAAGAGCTAGTATTAAAGGAATAAAACATACATACGCATTTACCTTCTTTAGTCCTTTTCCATGGCTACAGTAGCACTGAATGATTATGGTACACATATCAAGGATGAAAATTAAAATACTCTGCCCATATACTGGTTTTAGTGTTTTCTCTATACTATTCCAACCCATCCCATAGTCAGGAAACTAATTACTTTCAGAGAAAATGGCATTATTCTTTGCTGTTTGCAAGGACCTCTCCCTGTTAGCTATAAACTGGACAAACCTTAAATGCTTACCGGAGCTGCTGATAAGCACCCAAAACCTCTGAATGGCTTGCATTTGCAAAGCTAGGAGGGAAATCTTGTAAAAAGTCTTTCCTGTAATTTCAGACAATTCCTGTTTAAGGTCAAGCCAGAAATTCTTCACAAGTAGTTTCTCTCAGGGTACAGAGGTATTTCCTTTTCAGGTTCTGGCTACGACCCAAAGTGCAAAAGCATGAGGAAAAAAAAAAAAACCCAGTGATAATCAGAAAGTTAACCAATTCCTTCCTATCTTAAAAACTCTTCCACTAATACTTCAACTACAGTTTGACAGACGCTCAGTAAATGGTGATATCAACTTATCTTAATGGGTTCCCCATCTTTACACAGTCATAGGTAAGATGCCCTCTGACCTTCAGTGGCCTCTTTGCTATGGGGTAGTTTTCTATTACTTCAGGTACAGGACATTCTCAAAAACTGAAAACTGTTTTTCACTCCAGTCCATATTTGCAAACCATTGCACTGGCTGCATGGGGGGTGGAATTCCTTACCGACTAATGTGAGGTGTGGCTCCATGCATATTTCTCATGGCTCCAAATACCAACGCAAGCATCAGTAGATAAAAGGGGATAGTAAAGATCTGTTCTGAAAGGCGGCATACTTTTCTTCTAATATTTGTTCTCACTGTCTGGCTACTTTCATTAATTTATTTTATAAACCTCTTGACATTATTTTATCTTTTTCCAATGTGGCAGTGAATGTATGTACCCTCTTCATTTTATTTACCAGAAAATAGTAATCAAAGGCAGATGGACCATCTGGAACAAATGTCAAGTTCTCTAACATGTAAGCCCAAGAAATCTGAGCTCTGAACTATACTTTGACTGCAGTTCTGGTTTGGATTTCAGGTAAATAATTTAAAATAGGAAAACTGTGCCAACATAAATCAATTTCCTGTGTTATTTTTGTGTTTAATGTAACAGCAAGTGCCTCATTCCTGAGTGACATGATGAGACCACATCATAGCAACAGCAGAAATACCCCCCAATAAGGCTTTGGTTTGGCTTCCTGAATTCTTTCAAAATGAACTTTTCCAAAAAGCTCATGTATGGTTAAACCAGAGCCCATCAGAGACCTCATTGTGGATTAAGTACTGTGATTTGCAAGTCTTCTTCAGTTTCCAGTTATAGCAGGCAAGGAATGGGATGTATGAATTCAAGGTAACAATATCTGTCTCCATTTTTGTCACCAAAAATCTACTCTTATAACCCCAAAGGTACCTTAATTTAAGTTCAGCATTCCATTTCACTTCATCATTCTTTGCTGGTTTGTAAAATCACAGGCAATATAAAGTCTAAAGCAACAGATACCCCATTAAATGCCATTGTATTGGGGACCATTCTCTGGGTTTGGTTGTGTGGAGAACGGCCCACATCCATGCTTTTAAAGTCTCTCGCCTTGCAAGACATGGTGGCCACATCCAGATTTTTTGCTAGGAATGGTCCATGCTCTGTGCTAACTTCTGAACTCTCCCTAGGACATCCCTGGGAGAGTTCCAGTTGACTTAGGTCAAAATGGTGCTAGTAATTAGACAGCATAAAGGCTGGGCCATGGTACTTTGAATTTATTAACATAGATGCAGACTAGAAATCCTGGCATCCAGCTGGATCTTGTCCGTACTGAAAAGGAGGCAATTTCTCACTTAATACACACTGAAGGCACGCTTCTTCTGTTAGTGGCTGTATCAATATTGCTAAGATACATGTGACGTTCACTGAAACTGCATCCAGAAATCAAAACTCACTTCTGTAAATGCAGGCTTTCCCCTTTTGGCAAGTAGTAATTCCCCTGACCTGAACCCTGTAGATGGCTTATTCCCTTCACGTTCAGTAGGCAATACTTGGCATCAGCAGCAGTTACATACACAGAGCAAGGCTAGAAAATGCATCATGCATCTGCAACACAGTGTGCATGAGAAGTTTTTCCCTCAGTTTTCATTGAGGGATTATATGCTCAAAAATAAGTAGTATGCAAAAAAATCACAATGTAGATGGATTTTAGGGGGATACTTAGAGAACAAAAAATATTTCAGAAACTATATGTCCAACAGGGGAAAAAAAATTGCTCCTTGAAAATTTGTCAGGTACAGATTTTAAGACATAAAGCCAATCATTTTCAATTCGAATAAAAACTCCAGTTATCTAGCTAGATTAGGATAAATACCTTTCCTGAAGTCTGTATGGATCTGTTCAGTGTTGAAATTTTTAAAAGAACCAATTTTCTCATGTCCTTTTTGAGATCTCCTCTCTCAGGAAGCCAAAAAAATAGCTTTTCTGAACTTCAACCCTTGTTCCTGACTGGGAAATGAAAATGCAGACAAAAGTACATTAATGAAAAAGCTGCTTAAGATAAACTAGATTCTGCTAAAATTTTAACTCTATGTTAATTTGGGGCTGTTTCAGATCAGCTCTTACATTAACTGAATGCTTTGCCAACTGTAAACAGTATAATGTATTTGGTGGATTACTGGACACTGTCATGTCACACCTACACACTCAAAAAAAAAATAGGCTTACGTTCTCAATATTTCTAAGTTATTTTCTGGGTTGGAAAATGACTCTTAGTTGAGCACTTTAAGGACTGCAAGAAAACACCTTTGATAAGAGCAGAACATTTAAATATAATAAAAAATATATTCAGATTTTGTGGTCCTCCCATTAGACAGACCATTCAATTTGATTTTTTAGGAACAGTGGGAGAAAACTTTATGCAAAAAGGCTATGAGTATTGCAGTGTATTCCGCAAGGCTTAATACCGCTTTGTCCTAGTCTACATTGTGGAAAGGAGCTGCGTCCCTGGGCTATTCCTTCTGACCTCCATTGGTATGGCACATAGCAGCTCTGGGATTTGCTTTTCCTCAACTAATTGGAAAGACGATGACACTTTCAGAGGTTGTTGAAGAGAAAACGAGAAATTACTGAGTGGCTGAGGGGAAGAGAGGGAGGAGCGAGGAATTTATCAGGCTGATCTTAGACTTCTGCTTTAGGATAAAACTACTGACCCTGTGGGAGCTCCCTACTTGTCTCTACATATTAAGCAGCCTGCAAAGAATAACTCTTCACACAGAGTCTACATTTTTGTTGTCTAATATTAACCAAGATTTATCCCACTTTGTATTTGGGATGAAGACACACATACCAGTATATGTTCTTGCAGGCGCATGTGCGAGTGCCTTTGCATATGCACCTTCCTGTTCTTTTTCTGACTCCTTGAGTTTGTTTCTTTCCTTCACAGGTGCCATTTTGCACAGAAACACTATTTCTCTTTTCCCATTAGTGAAGAACTCACGTGTCTGCCACTAAGAGCTCAGCATTTATAGAAAATTATTACAGATATAGTTTTCCTTATAGGTAGACTAGGCAAATGTGATATATGTTGAATAACTTTTGTCATTGCAGAAGAAAGATGCCAATATTACAGCCTGTTGTTCTGATATACCTGCTTGTCTGTTAGTCTGCATATTGTCTTTCTGTGGTGCATGCAAACCATGGGCTGGAACCTTTCCTGCCACAT
Organism: Phaethon aethereus; assembly: GCF_964289735.1. Taxonomy (NCBI): domain Eukaryota; kingdom Metazoa; phylum Chordata; class Aves; order Phaethontiformes; family Phaethontidae; genus Phaethon; species Phaethon aethereus. The sequence goes on along the minus strand of NC_138576.1, from coordinate 54,278,907 downwards.
GCAGAGGTGAAAGTGGAAGTAAATGCCTTGCCGCAATCGTGCTACAGCTGGTCCCTACTCCCTCAATCCTCCCAGCAAGACTGGGCAATGTATTCTCATCTCCCATTCTGCTGCAAAACACTCTAGTCACAAGGACAAACCAGCAGATGTGGTGACTTTAGCAGCCAGACAGCAAAAAGAAATGGAGACACCATAACTATGTTCATGTTTCTGGATTTAATCCACATTTGTGGATTTAAATTTTCTGTTTTCAGTGGTTTGTTGGTTTTTTGGTTTTTTTTTTTACTAAAGGTCAAAATATTTTGTGGGAAGCAGACATTAATCATAAGCAAAATATTTATTTGCAAAAAAATGCACATCTAATTAAAGATTTTTGTTAGCTCCCAGAATATACTAAAGTTTGTAACTGCTGCTCCACCAGTCCCCATCACATGCTAGAGACCTTAAAAAAGCAACACTCCTACATGAAATTTTACAGTGAAAAAAAAAAAAAAATCCTGATGTTTCATTTAAAAAGCCTTTCTACCTTGATATCTCTGAGGCATATTATTTGGAACTATTTCTGCACATCCAAAGCACACAATACTGCAAAGCCACCAGTAATAGCTAAATATTACTGCAAAGAAATAGCAAACAAAACACTGAAAATATGCCAACCTTGTGTGTCAGATTTCAAATGTCAAAACTGATTTCTTTAGCTACTATCGATTTCTTTTCTACGACTGCAGAAAAATCTTGAAAGTAAACATTAGACAGTTACAACAAATTTTATCTATTCTTAGGATGTCGTGTGACTATTTACTTAAGAAAAAAATATTCTAATGATGCATTGTTTTTTTACAGCTTTGGAGGAAAAAACATAGAGGAAATACAGGCCTAATGCAAACTACAGTACCTGTATTGCAATAGAAACGGGAAGGGTTGCCATTAGGTAAGGCAGACCCTGGCATTATGATGGCTGATTTTGGTTTTGGTCTTCTGCTGACTGTTCTTTACACGTGAAGGTGAATGTTCATAAAAACAGCAGCCTTCACCGATGTATTTCAAGAAGGCCATAAATAACATTCCTATGAATAGTCCCCAAGGTTAGTGTCTCCAAAAATGTGAACTGTTACCCTTCAAAGGCAAAGCTTTCTTCCCAAGAGGGGGAAAGATGTGCATGTGCAAACACTGCATCTTTCTATTCTCCTTTATTTTCATTATGGACTTCGGCTGAAGACTAGACCTTTTCAAAGAAACCTCAGAAAATGTCTCCATGTTCCCTTTGTGCCGCTGATTTTTCAAGAAAACATGGCTGTTTTGTGATAGGGATTGTTTTCTGTGTTTTAAAACCATATCTACATGCAGAGTTTCACCTCATGACAAAAATAAATTAAAAATCTGTTGTGGCAGTTGTAATATTACATTAAACAAGGAAGATCTACTTGATTACAATAGCACATTGCAAGGAAATGGATGTGTATAATAATATGCTAGCAGTTCAACTGGTGGGTACTAATAGGCTTTCCATTTACAAGCGGCAACCTCTTCTCTAATTATAAAAAACAATTTGCTGTTAAACAGCTAATAGCCATGCTAACCCAGACACATTTTGCCTCTCTGAGAATGAGACAATGAAGAATAAGTGAATATTCTACCTGCACAGACTTTCCTTGAAATAGCACTGAAGAGAAGGATGTTATTGTCTCCAAATCTATGCATCTCCCTGTAAATTCCCTGGGAAATTTCAGGTGCTGTACATAAGGAAGGGAAAAAATATGAAATCAAATCAAAGCATAAGATTCAAGCTTAGCTGAGAGCCATCTCTCATACATTTTAATTATTGTTATTGCATTTTTAATTTAATTGAAGCTGTTTCTTATGGAAGTGTTGGTACTACATCATCATTCAGCCTTCATTTATTTTCTGATCTAACAGCCCTAGATGCATTTGTGTTGATGGCCTAATTGTTTCTTTCCCTGAGCAAGTGCAAGTGGGGGAAGTTCACAGGATGTCATGCCAGGTTATCTTAACTACAAGACAACCTGGATTGCAATAGTCTGTGATGAGCAAACAGACACACTTAAAAACATATTTTCATGGAAAAAGGAAAACAATATCTTATGAGCACATTTGGGATAAAAATCAAAACTGCAAGCTGAAGCAATAGTAAAGGATACTTGAAACAAATTGTCCCATGTTTAATGAGAAAAGGTCATTTCTTTGTCTTTTTTTCCCAAAGGTTTTGACTTTTTATATTTTCCTTTTATTTCCTTATTCCTTTCACAATAACAAGTAAATCAATAAATAGGAAAAAGAGAATTCAAGGAGAAAAAAAATTGTCAGGTAAAAAGGAAGTAAAAAACCTCCACTTTTAAAGACAAGAATATCTGCAAAATAACAATCTTATTTTAAAGAATATTTAAGTGATGAAGGTTTAAAATACCAGTATTTTTCTCCATAGGTTAACTTCGTTTCCTACATAAAGCTCTCATTTTTTGGGGGCCATCCGATGCCATTTAAAGGCAAAGAGAAACAAGTCCTACCTGTGCTTAGGCAGAGGTGACCCATTGGGCTAGGCTGGCTAAGCCAAGCTATTTTGTCCACTCTGTGGAAAATCAGAGATCCATAAATTACGAAGGTTTTTTCATTAGCAGACAGATTTTCTTTTCTTTTTTTTTTTTTTAACTTTTCCCCCTTGTCTGTTGCTTGGACATTAGTACCGCTGCTATGGGGTGTAAGATACTAACCTATCTGATACGTGACATCTTACAGCTACTTTGTCCTACATTTTGCACTATAACTATGATTGCACAAGTCATTGGGCAATGGAGAGCAAGGTCACAATTTTCTTCAGAATTTGCAGGGGGAGAAGAAACGGTTTTCTTAATATATAACAATCTGCTAGATCTGTTGAGAAAGTGGAGTTGTGTTACTGAGAGAGTGAGTTAGGTCCAGGTCTCCCAGGTGTTCTACCCGTACATCTTCATTTGAAGCTAGTTTGAACTTTGTGTCTATAATGAGCTACTCTCACACAGAGGGTTTCATCTGTTGCAATGTGAGGAAAAATTATAATGCAGGCATTTTTTGTGCCTGGTCTAATTAAAAATACTTGCAGCATTGTAGCACCACCTGCAGGAGGCCTTTTATTTTACTAGGGTACTCACAGTACCACGGGCAAGATTGCGTGGGAGCATTATAAACCAAAGCATTAGAAACCCAAAGGTCTTAGAAAAGGATTAAAAAAAAATTGGGAGAAAACCATGATAACCCTGCTGCACACATGGCAAAACCATGAGAGATGTGTGCTGTTTCAGACAGATAATTTTTAGCTCCTGATTTTTAATTGTTTTCTTTTGACCGATTTGCTGCAAGAAATTGCTTTTTAAATTAGTTTTCTATTTGATTGGTTAAAATGTAGAGGGCAACACGGTAAATTTTCAGGCTGATGTAGACAGAAAGATTAGAGATGTGTTTAATACCCCTGAGGTGCACACACTCAGCAAACAATAAAGATCCTGGCGTCTGAGCTCTTCTGATAGCCCAAAGCCAGTGGGAAGCCGTCCTTCAAGGGCAGCAAAGAATTTCCCATGGACAGGGAAGCTGCCTGGGAACGGAGGTCCACATGGCTGAGCCTGGACCACCAGCTCAGGCTGCCCCACGGGCATACCGCTCCCCACACGTGGTGGAGGCACGTGATGCCCCAGGACCGCTGGACTGGCAGTCCTTCCCCTGTGCAGCTGTGATTTTGGGCATCCATCACGCCAACTCCAAGGGACCACAGGGGCTGAGTGGGTGTCAGAAATGTAATAGAAGCTCATCTTTTACTTAAGTACAAGAGCATAATTGTGATATATTTAAGAATTCAGAGACCCGAGCATACCAGCTGATAGCTCGCCATCCTGCCCCCGCATGTCAAGGCTGCTGTTGTAGGCAATTCAGTCACGACAGCCCCGATGCCGTTAACGGGGACAGCCCCGGACTAAGCTGAGCCAGGGAGAGAAATACTGCATTTCCATTGACTTTGCTGGCAGAACTGGACTGTCTGGGAAGACCCAGCCTCAGTGACAGGCTCAGGGACATGCAGGACTTTCACCACCCACGTCTGGAAGGGTCAGTGCAGAAAGGACTGAAGCCCCTGAGAGGGGCACTGCTCCCTGCCAGCCACAATGGGCACGGGTGGGGAAAACCACCGACCCACAGCTCCAAGGCCCCGTTACTTCTGCAGTTTTCTGCATAGCACAGATACGAAGCAGAGTGTCCAAGCCTCCCCGAACAGCCAGCCACAACACGCTAGACAAGATATCAGCAAGAGCAGCAGACCGTAGAAAATCAGTGGGGAAGGGGAGGAACGAGGACTTGTAATTTGCAATAACTGGCCATGCTGTGCACATTTCTGGGGTATTTCATGCATGTGTGACTGCAGATACAAAAACGCACATGTAAAGCGGCTTTGCTCCTCGACATGAGAGCTCTCGTTACTGTATAGTCTTTGGTTTGCTGCTGACTTGACACTTTTTCATTGTGTCCCGCCCTTGCTCAGGGCACAGGACATGTGCAGCAGATGGGGATCAGCAGAGGCAAAATGATGTCAGCCAAGACAGAAAGCAAAGGCTCTGTGACATACTGCTGTTCAGAGCAGGGGAAAAATGCTGAGAGTGGAGAGGGGGTAAGAGCCTGCCTCCCTCTTCGCCCGGCACCCCTGCAGCCCCAGCCCCTTACCCCACCTAAGCAACCTTACTCCTCCCTGGGTCAGACTTTCCTCCCTCGTCCCTCGGCTGAGGACACGAAGAAAGGTTTCAAGGAGGCAAAAATCCCTTTGTCTGGAGAAAGGCTGTGAGAGCAGCACCCCCTGAGACTTTGCCTCACCTCTGAGAATACGTCTCTAACAGCTGATGTTCTTTGTGTGTTTGCTAAACCACGGCACTTTCTATTTTAGTTGATTTTTAAACCAGTCACTCACCGCAGCCTCTTCAGTAATGCTGGAAGAGACATGGGCACGTGTGGCTGGCAAAGGGATTTTGCTTTTCAAATTGGTACTTGATCCTGTGAGAAAGACTACTAGCAAAGTTAGTTCTGTTTCCTGGCAGCAAATCATTTAGGCGTTATTCTTTCAAAGTGGCTCAAAGGAAGGAAAATGGGGTTAGAAATGTGGTTTTTCTTGTGAAAGTGTCTCTCTCATCCTTTCCCTTATTCCCTCTTGCACCTTCTTTCCCTCTACGCAGCTTCACTCTCTTGCTCTGCCACTCTCTTACACCCTGTGCACATGTATGGGTGTGTGCATGTATGCATATGCCTTTCCTTTCCGTTTTTTTTCTGCCGGCAGAGTCAAGTCTTAGTAAATCACTGTATAGTCCTGCCTCATAGCAGCTCGCCTGTTCCCTCCCCGAGGCAATTTTGTGCCAACTGGATTATATCAGAACAGTTGCTTTCCCCACAAGAGCAAGAGAAGGTGCAGGAGATTAAAATAAAGATCAGCCAACCCTGTAGCACAGCAAATTAGCTCAGGCCATTAAGCATAATGGCCTTCCAGAGGCCAAAGGGGTCAGCTATTAGTTCAAAATAATGACCTTCAACCCAGGCAAGGAGGAAGTATATACACAGACGCCTGTCGTTCTCCTGATTCAGTTTTCAAAAGATCTATCTCACTCCCCATTTTGTACAGTTAAAATGTTTAAAACATTTAATGGGATCCGATTTTTTTTTTTGTCTTTCGGGCTGACACGGGATTTTGAAGTTAACCATGTGGAGGCTGCTAAAAGATCCAGGCAGAGTGATTCCAATTAACAACATGGAAACACAGTTTGCTTAATTTCGAACCTACTTAAACATCAAAGGTTCAAAAGTTCAGTGCAAATGTTCCTGGATTACATTATTTCAGAGAGGAAGAGAGAGTTAAAAAAAAAAAAAAAAGATCTTTCCAAGGCCATACAGTACAGACTGCATATCATATGAAATATGAACTGGTTAGGGAAGATGTTGAAAGCACTGGACTGGGATTCGGGGGGATGTAGATTGAATTCCTTGTCTCTGCTGCAAACTTCCTGTGTGGCCTGGAGCAAACTGCATTGCTGGGTCTGTGTTTTAGTTTCTGACACGTGCGTGGGGTGCAGCTAATGAGTCCTTTCTCCTGCCCTTTGTCTCCTTTCCCTACTTAGAGATGCACTTTAGAGAAAGGTCTGCAGCGCTTCTCTTAATGAGTACATATACAGAGATGAATACTCAATACAGTTGAGGCTTCACCTCAACTTTGAATACTACCAAAGAAGAACTAGAAAAACAATAATTAAAAACAGTATGTTGGCTTTCAGGAAATTCTTGGCTCTGTCACAAATTTCCTGTGTGACTTTCACCAAGTCATTTAATCTCTTTCTGATTCAGCTCCACGACCACAAAAGTACTCCTCAGTGGTGTAGTGTGTAATGCATCCATTCATAGTTGTAAGGCATGTGGAAATGACAATGGGAGGCCCAAAACGCAGCGAGGTACTTTGGTGAATAGAAGCTGGAGAGCTCGATCTCATATCACAGACATGTCTTCTAGGGAGGCTGTCTTGAAACTCTCGACATGTGCAGTGTTCAGCCCGGTGAGGGAGGCAAAGGGCTAGCGGATGACAGATAATATTGCACTGTATATGGTCTCCATATGTGTCGGTCTTGAATTTCAAACACATTCTCCCAAACATAACGCAAAACACAAAAAACCCCAGCATATTTGTTTGTTTAAATTGGGGTGAAAATAGGATTAAAGGGGAGGGAAAAGTTTACAAACTCTACAAGTTTTGTGAACCCCAATTGGCAGGAGAGAATATTCACAAAACCTTGAACCCCGTTGCTTTCTGTCATGCCTTGCTCCACTATGGAGAAGTCTGGCTGAATTTATGACTGTTTACGGCATGAGCGCTACACAGTGTTTGTGGAAGTATAAAAGCTGTTGTTGAGTATCATAAAACGAATTAAGTCACCAAACTGTTTTCACAGGAGGTTAAAAGGTCTGATATAAATCTTCAAAGGGTAGGCGGAAACTCTGTCCTTAATCTGCCCGGTTGTGCTGAGGTACTGCAGGCAACGCATATGGTATATAACGTTACCCAGTGGTGAGAGATTTTTATAAAGCCTATCGGCACAAAGAAGCTGATAAGGGTGAAACTGCATCATTAGGCTAACACTGGATTTTTCTGCCTTCATGAGCTGATATTGAATTATAAAGCCTTTCATTTAAAGCTAATATGATTTTTTTTTAAATAAGTGAATGTAATTTTGAGCTCTTCGCTTCCTGTGGAGGTCTAGTGAGCATGCATGTTTAAGAGAGGGGAAAAAAATGTACAAGAGGGGGGTTGATGTATGCGATGGTGTCTCTCCCTCTCAGCGATGCCAGTTAAGCACGCTTTCTGCTGGTGAGCTGAACTTCACTCAGTGAGCTTTCCCCGTCCATCGTCTGCCAGTGGGACCGCAACAGCCGGGCAGCAGGGCCGGGCGTCCAAGCTGCAAAACGCCCTATAGGACTTCTAAGCGGATAGTTAGAGAGCTTCAGTGGGACTTGGTCATTACAATTCCCACTTCAGATAATATTTTATCCTAAATGCTATAGTAGGGCATTGCAGACAATTAGCTCGTGGCTTACAAAATTCAAACCGGAGCTTTGGAAATATTTTTAAGCTGTACAAGTGTGAAAAACACACAGAAGTTCATTTGTATCCCAAGTACCGTGTCAGGACATCATTTTAAGTTTAACAATGATTAAAGATGAAAGCATTCTGATTAATTTGCATTAGTCAAATATTGATAAGAGAAAAAATAGATTAAAAAAATTATTAAAGAAAACATCACTCCCAGGTCAAGACTGATGCCAGTTTTTTCTTCCCTGGATTGAATTTTATATTGGAATTATAACACAAACCTCTGAAAAGGGGGTTTACAATGGAAACACTGACAAACTTCTAACTGGAGCATGCTACGGGTGCCTTTATAAACATACCAAACATGATGATTTGGAGCCAAAAGAGTGCTTCTTAAAAAAAGTATTAAAAATTAATTTATTCCTTATGCACGTCTAAGTTAAAACTTCTTGGCATGAGCTTTATTAATTCCCTCAGGGCTTCTCTCTACCCGTTGCAGGCAACAAAAATGTTCTGCATATAAGATAAACTGGAACAGCCCAGCCCTCCATAGGATGAGTGGAATGCTTTGCGGGTAGATAGCAGCACCTTCCCCCATACTCTGCATGCTGTCTGCGTACAAAAGCTTGCCCAGAATACAGCTACGAAACAGCTAGCCTTAAGGGAACTTGGTTTTGCCTCATCTTCTAGCTTTACCGTGCAGCACCGGTAGCCATGCAGCGCACGGGGGAGCACGCGGTGGCCGCAGTCCTGCCGGCCCGCTGCCCAGCCCCGCGCGCACGTGTGGGAATGCCCTTGCGACACCGGCCCTGAGGGAGCGGGGAAGGACGCCCATCACGGAAGGATGGCGTGGAGGACACCACAAGGCAAGCAAATACCTTCTTTCCCAAACTGGGTCCCCCTCCACCAGCCAGGGGGCGAGTGGGATTTGGCCACAGTTGCCACCACTTCTGCAACTGAAGAAGAAAGAGAGCGCAATTTGAAAATCGGATATGGTCTGCAAATGAAATCCGACATGCAAACAGCTAAGAATGTGGGTTGTGTGCGATACCCAGCCCCACATCTGCACCCAATTTGCACAAAGGATTCCTGTCATTTTCCGGGGCTGAAACAAAACCCCCGTTCAGCGAGCCCCCACACCTTTGGAGGGCTGAGATTTGCAGCAGAGTCTTGCAGCCTGGTTTCCCCTCTGAGGAAACATTTCTCGCTGTGACTCCCCAGTTCCTCTTCCAAATGCTGAGCATGTTCTCAGCCCCAGCCACACGCGGCTGAACATAAGCCTGGGGCAACGTCAAGAAGAAACTGCAACATTTCTTTAAGGAGCGAGTATTAATATATTTCCTGTTAGACACGGAAAATAGGATTAGAGGTGATATTATGACAAAGGCCTTCTGTGAAATGAGGAATAAACATCATTAATGCCCCCTAATGGGCAAAGTGGTCACCCACCTGCGTGTACGTATCAGGCCTGTATTAGATTGTCATACATAATTGATAGTGAAATAAGACCACTTTCCACTGAATGGGAAAAAAGGCTCATGCTGTAAATTCATTTGCAGTGGATTCATTTACAAGGAGATTGATCCGATCTGAGATTGAGAAATTGAGTCCAAATTGATTTTATTACATGAAGACTAGGATCATGTAATAAATAATCTGTTACGTATGCAGCAAGTAAAAACAAAACAAAACAAAGTCAACGGGAGAAAATCCTTCCTTACCCTGAAAGGATTATGTACCCTTTATTTCTTATCAGCTCAAGATACAAGATAGTGCAACACAAAATGTCTCTCCTAACAGTGATATCACTTAAAGTAGTTTTCTCCATGTGACATTTACTAAACAGTGACATCTGTTGGGGACCAGTATTTCAAGAAATTGGAAAACAGGAGTCGGTCCAGGCTTGACTGACCAAAGCATTTGAAATTACCCGTTATAGTGCACAATTCTGAATTAGAAGGGAGATGGACGAGATGACCTTATAGATCTATTCCATCTCTAGGGCTAAACCATGCTCTTGGGAGACAGACTGAAGTCGTCGTGTGTGGGGAGGTGTGGGTGTGTCAAATTTCACTGCAGTTTTAAAGAAAATACTGGCAGCGGGTATTTCCCCTGGGCCTCCAATGGAGCGTATGTGGCAGCAAAACTTTCCCCATCCTTTTAAAAAATGCAATATAGATCCACGATCTCCACTGTGGGGCAGCTTCAGAAGCCAGGGGTCCAGGTTAGGAACCGTGTCTCCTGTTGCTCCCCAAGCAAGGCTCTTCCCTTCACCAGGGGGAGGTGAAATGTCCTGTCCTTCTGTCCACATAAAGTGGCCCTTTCCTTCCAGGACTGTCAAAATGAAACTCTGACACATCACACAACCATTAGTGCGCCTTTTTATTGGAAATGGCCACAAAAATTGTTGCAGAATGGCTCGTGGTGCTCTGGGGTGCCAGCACCTCCCGCAGAGCTGCTCCCCATCCCAGCCGCCCCCAGCCCGCACCCTTGCACGGTTATCCCCTCAGAGGTCCCAGAGTTTCGTTGATCTTCCTTGAATTTCACAAGATTGCTGTTGGCTCCTCCCTCCAGCCCAACTGAGCCCTGAAGTGGAGAGCCATGGTGGTGTTGCTCCTGAAATGGTTTTACTAATCTTGTACATGCATTGGAATCCCTGTAGCGCATTTCTGAAGGCAGCTCTGGGGTCAGAGGATTTTCTGAAGTGAGGCTGGCAAACAACGGCTAAGAGGAGAGCCAGGCCATTTCCCACAGAAGTTCAGTTGCTATGTTTTTGATTTATATTGTTATTTCACAAATGTCGCATTTTAAAAGTGAAAAAATAAACACCAAGTTAAGCGATGTAGCCTAATACATACTTAGAAAAAAAATGAAATGAATGCTGGGAACCCGTGTACTTAATTTCTGTGACATGGCCTCAATTTCAGGTTGACCTGAAGTTTTTCAAAAGAAAACACAAATATATTGCAATGAAATTTTTCTAATGAAAATATATTAGTTTTCCATAATGAGGTTCAGAATGGAATTTCTAGTCTGAACCAGAACAAAGGAGCAGCACCTCCAAATAGTCCCTGCCTAGGGCCCACTTTTAGGAGAGGAGAGACCCAGACCCATAATCCTGTTGTGCACAGCTCCAGACAAGGACCTCCCACCTCCCAGTGGGTCCCTAATGGGTTGCTCTGCTCAGTTTCCAAAACAATTTTTGGAAGACTTTGATTTTATTCCAACACAGAACAAAAATAAGTTTCAAAACCTCAACATTTTTTGTTAAACAGAATTTTCCCAGCCAAACCTACCATACATTATTACTGTTACAAATCCCCCAAGTGCTTCCAGAATAATCAGAAAGGAGTGCTGCGTCCAGAAAAAAATCCCAAATCAAAACCAAAGGGTAGAAAGAAGAGATACAGCACGTCGGGAGGTCGGTGGTTGTGTGGCCACCCCGTACTGGCACAATCGTACCGGGAAGGAGATGATTCCCATCATGTCAGTGCCCACAGGAGCAATCCAGCCTGGGCTGCGCGGGGGGAGCCGCTCTCGGTTGTGCTACCTCCCACACGCCGCTCCCCACGCAGGCAATGCTCCCTGTGCACGCAGCCATCTGTTTCCACATCCCCCTGGCCCTGCCTTGGCAGCCGCCTCCTTCTCCACCTTTCCTCACCGGGAACACAGCCGCGCTCCCCAAGCATCCCTGGCGCAGAGGCTGCCGCTGCCAGCCCTGCCCTTCTGCTGGCTCGCCGGGAGGAGCGGGGGGACAGGTCAGCAGGGGGGAGCAACGCTCCCGTGTGGACAGGAGGAGAGGGGCTGGATTAGAGCGTGCGCAGCCCAGCCCTGCCGTCCTGGCAAGGGAGAGAAGGGAGCCAGCGTCTGCCATGAAGTGGCGAGGGGATGGGCACATTCCCTGCATGACTCTCCCTCCTCCATCTATGCAGGGCTGACCAGGCACGTCCCACAGCCTGTGTTTGACCTACAGGCAGTCGGGGCTCTGCTATGCCTGGTATCAAAGGCGTTTTGTGGCCACATGTCTCCTGGATTTCTTTATCCAGGTGAGGCACCCCCAAGCTGAGGCTGTTTGGGTATCACTGGTGAGTGATGGTGAGAGCAGGAGCTCCAGGTCCGCACACAATCACGGTGTAGGTGTTTGGCTGTCAGAGCATCGTTCCCTCACCGCTCTGCAGCAGCTTGAGCACAGCTCCTCACTCAGGTTCGTGAACCACAGCGTCCATCCCGGGGCCACTGGGCTGGGCTCTGCTCAGCATGTGATGTGTAGTCTGCTTCTGCCTTAATTCTCCATCTGCAGTACAGAAAAATACATATATTTACCCAATTTCCAGGATAAACACATTACAAGATTGTGAAGGTCTGGATGGGGACCAGAAACAGGGAGAATAAATGTTTCTCTTTTCCTATTAAAGTGGGTGGAATTTTTATGGGAAGGGAGGAAAACCCTTTACTTTCTGTAGCAGAATAATAATTTCCGCCTGGAGAAAAAAACCTAGGAGAGGCCTCTGGGAGGAAATTGTACCTTTTTGTCAAAGTGCTCAGACACCTTTATAAGACAAAATACCTATTATGCATTTTTCCTTTGGATCATCTTCCACCAAAAAAGATAAGGGCTTGGTTGAGTGCTTGGCATGAAACAACAGATAGTGAAGTGGGGATTTCTCATGTCCTGATCTCTGTGAGAAAACACCACCTTTGTGAAAAAGGAAAGCATGGTTTACTAAAAGAGCAGTTTCACAGCTAGTTGATCTTCCTGCTCCTATGTGGATAAAGGGCATTTCTGGCTCGGTGACCCTTCCTCCCCAATGTCTCTCCTCAGACCTCTCTCTGCTCCACATGGAGACTCTTCCTCCGGTCAGATGTCTGGGACCACACCGGTCAGGCACAGGGTATGCAGTTCCTCAGCCTCTTGTTCTCTGAAATAAAGATGAAAAGAACAAAACCACTAACCAGCCCAGACTTGTACTGTATTTATAACAACCGTAATTAACATCCCCTTAGGCTGGCTTGCCCCATAACAGACTTTGTAGGGATGCAAGCAGAAGAGATCTCTGCAGAATTTTTTCTTCCTGGAGATCCTGCATGTGTCTGGGTTTGCTTCTTCATCTCAACATCTCCAGATATAAACGGAGGCTAACCAGAAAACTGGGCATGTGAGAAGGGCACACACCTCGTCTGTTCCCTGCAGCAGCTCTGCCTGGCACAAGTTCTGCCATCGTCAGGGCACCGGAATTTCTTCAGGGTTTTCTCAGCAGGCTTCCACAGACCCCATGCGCTTGGCCCAGCATGAGGTAAGTTTGCCAGCAATGCAACCACACACTCTGCACAGTGCTTGACTAATTTGCTGAAAGAAAGGATTAATGCAAAACCTCCTGATCTGACTCCTAAGAACCAGTTTTATTCTAGGGTAGCAAATGGATGTTTCTCCACACAGATCTTTGTGAAGGCAACTGTGCTGAATATCCCAAGCTGTGACTACCAGAAGCTTCGGTCAGCAGTTATTTGTGTCTATTTTGCTTCTCCAGCAGGAAAGTAAGGGCTGTTTTGTTTAGCTGGCTACTCTTCTGCTCAGTCAGATTTTAGGCTCCCTCCTTACCCTGGTCTCTGTCCCCTTCCAAGTTTGCTTTCTCTTCCAACAGCTCAGGCATCACAGAGCATTCCAGTGCTTGGACGTCAAATGTGAAGGACCATACCTCCCTACACATTACACCTCCTATGTCACAGGGGAGGTTGCTAATTTCATTTTTCTTTAATTTGAAAAGCATTTAACTAATTGTATCATTACTTTTGTTTACGTGATCTTTGAAATGTCCCATTATTAACGTTGTCCAGCACTTCAGTATAACAGTGTGCTTCTGTTTGCTTGTTTCTCTGCCAATTTTCCGTGTTCTCATGAAGAGTGCTTTCCCCTGGCTGATTATATTTTTGAGCGTGTTTTCAAAATCAGCCCAAATCCCATGTCTTGGAACAACGTTGAGAATAAGGTATGTCATTTCCCATATTAAAAAGGTATTTTCTGATATCTTTTTATTACGCAATGTCTTTCTATCTCAGAACAGGGACTTTATTTTCATGGGCATGGTAGCCTTAGTACTAATGCACACCTTTTGTCATTTAAAGGAAAATTGTCTGGTTTAGGCCCAATTTCAGAAAAAAATAAATGCCATTTTTCTGTGTTAAGGATATCTATGCAAAATTAACCTTTCAGTGCTTCATTTAGCAGCTTTATTAATAATGCTTTTGTGTATTATTTATATGTGTTATTTTATTGAAGTACTTAAAAAAATTATTTTCCAAATCACTTTTTATACTTTACTGAGAAGGTTCTTTAACATATTAAAATTCACAGACATACGCACACAAAAAAAATTGCTCTAAATGCAGCATTGATTAACAGTAAAGTTTGAAATGAAAAGTCTATAGGCTGGAGTAGCACAAGTAATTATTACAATAAACATGAAGAGATTTTTTAATATGGCTTACAAAATAGGAACAGTGGCACTGTGTGTTGTTTCCTGTATTGAAAGCAACTATTATTTGCCACTTCTACAACATTGCTCTTTGAATGAGACATTAAAAATAGGGTCTCTCATTTGCCAGGCTCTGAAGCTACCCAGCTGGGAGGGCAGAGAAAGGAAGTGTTCAGGGTGTTCACAAAGAAAATGTGCCAGATCCTGCTACCGGTCCTACCAGCCTAAGTCTAGAGTAAATCTATTGGATGTATTCATGGGTATTGCGGAACAGTATAAAACAATGTGATTTGGTCCAGTGGGTAATAACAGAAGAAAAGAAGAGAAAAAACTCTGAGAGAAAAGAGAAAAATCCACTGACCGATCAGTGCCAGGAGAGAAACCAGCCCCCCAAGGTAGTTCCCTAAGGGAATTTTCTGCTCTCCTTTCACCTCACCTTTTGGGTGCCTCCGTGCTATGCCCTTGCAGTATGGTCTCTCACTACCTTGGCTGCACATACTTTAGAGCTGTTGATGCTGCTAATGTGGTGCATAACAAGCTGACTGCAGACAGAAATGAAGGTTTATATCCCAGCTATTGCTTTTTGTGTTAAGTCTCATCTGTCTGTGCAAAGGAGTTAATAAAATCAGAGGGGAGGTTCTGAGGCATTCATCATATACAGTATTATGTTTTGTTTCAGCATGAAACAGCTGTAAAAGGATTACAAAAATGTGATTTGCCAAAAATATTTTAAATATTTGAAAAAGGATTTGGTGGCATTTCCCTTATAAAAATAACTGATTCCTTCTGTGTTGACTAATGTGGTGTTCATAAAGGGTTTTGGCAGCCAGACAGAATGAGGTGTTTCAGCTGTTGTTCATATAGATGGATCATTCTGGAGGTGTACAGATGTGACGCACATTAAAAACGTAGCACTACAAGCTTTCATAACATTCATAGATGTTTTAGGAGGTGAAGAGCTAAACCTTGACATTCATCTGGCATTGTACTGTTTTCACTGGGGGAAGAACTGTGTTCATAAAGTCAGGAACAAAACTTCAGGACCAGCCCTGTGCTAAACACCACATCCAGGAGTCCTGGGGAACCTGAAGAAGCTTCAGAGTCGCTCACAGATGCTGCCATGCAGGAGAAGCATGTGGCTAATGAAGCTGCTGAACGGTGATGGCCAGGACTCCACATTGGGGTCCTCCTTCATACCCCACTTCAGGATGCACAAGGGGTCGTTTGTGCCCCTAGGTGCCAAAACACACTGGAGGTATTGGCTGAAACCAGATGTCTCCTACATCTCCGCTGAGCAGAAGTGTAAGACCTCCACGAGATGGGGCCATCCAGACCTGCAGGGAAGGGGAACTTGTTTGCCTTTAAGGATGCAGTTTGCAGAAGCAGAAGAATGCTGAAGCCTGGAGCACATTTCCTGCGCCAGCTGCAGGGCAAGAGCCACTCTACCAGCTTGCTGCCGGCATTTGTAAGGGATTACAGAAAGACTGGCAGTAGCTCCAACCCAACTGCTTGATGTGCAGGTAAATGGACTTGCACACAGCAAGCCCCATGCATATCACACTTCTCCACATGAAAATGAATCCCCTGGGACTGCCCGTTCCGTTATCCGTACGCTGCAGAGCAGGATTTGTTGGATTCAATGTACATGAGATGTAAAACTCACCTGCTCATGTGCTGAAAGTCTGATGCATCCAGAACTTAAGCAGGCTTATAGCGCACATGTTTTGCATTGCACACAGCCGTTTTCTGTCTGGGATTTCAGAGACAAAATATAGGAGCCCTAAGCCACTTTGCCATATAATCAGAGACACCACAGCTGTGTTCACCTAGCACTCCCTTTGAGGTTCTGGGCTCACACAGACCTGTGTTTATTGCTCATGACATGTTCAGTGTTGCACCAGGACAAAAACAGAGCCCTGACTAGAAAAAAATGTATAAACTCAAAGACAGAGAAAGGCATGACCTACCGGAAACCTAGAAATAACTGATTCATGCTCTTTAATAATTAAAAACTGCCATCTGTGCATCTAGGCAAAGGAGGGTTACTCTTCGGGAGTATCTTACACTAAAACTTAAAATACAGAAAATAAGATTCCTTTTGAGAGGAAAGATGGGGAATTCAAGAGAATGTGAATCACAGGAAAGACACGGGGCTGTATGAGGAAAGGATCCCAGTAGGTGGATCTTGCACTGGCTCATTTTTTATTTTATGAGATAGAATCCTGTATAGTAAAATTCTACAAGTCATTTCCTTTTTTAAATTATTTTCACTGAAAAGACACATGTACCTTCAGATTTTCACTAATTACGAGAATGAACACATAGCTGTGGATGTCCTGCTGGTGTAGAGCTTTTACGTATACTGTAGTTTGAGTGGGAAGGGAAAGGTTGCATTGTGAAAATGAAACAGCTTGCGTATTGAAGATAGCTTGCTTTGATTTATTCCATAATAATGACTGGAAAGAGAGAACTGAGGTCAGCATACACACAGCCTCGTGCTGTAACCCACACACTGTCTTTCCTCAAGTTGGGAGAGTAATGGATATGCATAATGCAAAGATTGCTACTGCAAAATGTTCTACGATTTCACCTCTCACGGGTACACAAACCCCAAGCTGAGGTTGCTGATCATCCTTAAAGATGCACTTGGAACTGTGCAGCACTGAGCCTGAAAGCACTAATACTGCAACTTGCTCCAGGCGTCACTTTAGAGATGTGAAAGTCATATGTTCACTTTATTGTGTATAGAATGACCTGATACTGGAGCAATAAAACTCTGTCCCAAACTACTGCAGGGCTAGCCTATGTGTGGTTTCAGGTGTTAACAGGATACCAAAGACTGACTTGGGAGTTTTCTTTCTGAAATGCCAAATGCCCTCTGAAATTTAAGAAAAACTTATGCAAGTATGCAAAGGCAAACAAACAGATCTAGATAGCTTGCTTTGTAATGACAGAAACACAAAATTATACATATTGAGCACCGCATTTATCCCCATCGAAGGAAGCAAGGAATTAAAAGAACACACCTAAGCTATGCAAACTTATAAACAGCTCAGCAATTTTAAGGTATAAACGTGCGGACATCAGTAATTTGCATGTATCAATATTTTGTTAGTAAACATATTCACGAGTTTTTACACCTGGCCACAAGCTGCTAATTTTATTTTAATCTTACACTAAATAGGGCAAGCTTTTTTAGTTCCCTAGTCTCATTTCTCAATGCAGGCAGCTTCCACTTAGGGCACATAAATACCTTCTCTGTGTTGCCTGTATTTTAATGAAAACAAGGAAGTTCATAAGGCTGGTGCTTTTCGGGCTTAGCAAGCAATTATACTTACTCCATAAATACTAGCTGTTACATAGGCCTCCAGTTATGCTGACTGACACTAGCACAGCAAGAGTGCTGGGTCAAATGCAATTAGACTGGAAGTAATGCTGGAGTAAAACTCAAATCTGTAACAAGACGAGAAGCTGACAGCAAAAGCCCATTTTCTCCCTCTCCACTGAGGTCACGGATGGTACAACAGAACACACTTACTGCATTACATGTCTCCATCACTGTAGCTAAGAGGAAAAACAAATAAAAAATGTATTTCTTATTTAGCATCCAGCAACATCTCAGGTCTCAGCCTCTGGACTGCATTCAAACACTAATGCTCACACAAAGCTATTAGTCAATTACATGAATTTTTTTCATTACTGTTCCCTTTTTTCCCCAAGAACAAAATTCCTTATGACATTTTGTGTGAACCCCCCAAAAAATTGTGCCACGAAACAGAGAAGAGGAAAATAAAATCCTTATAATTTTAACATCTCTGTTGGCTGTAAGCAGTTGGTACATTTTTAAATCAATGTTTGTACTCTTGAATCCTCATCACTTGAGAGGAGAGAACTAACATGTACCTTGAAAAATCCTTACTGAAATCCTCTGGAATATAAACTGAGCTGTATTTACATCTATTCTCTGAAGGAAGGATTTAACAAGGCTTGAAAGGATGGGATTTGCTTGCTGTTTCTTAAGTAATGAACAAGTAAAAGATTTGAAACGGCCAACTGATATTTAGCTAAAATAACCTTTGTGAATGGATTCTTATTTCAAAGAGATATTTAATTTGGTTTTATAACTATCTTAAGCAGAATAACAACTCTGTCATACTGCATTTGCTCACCTACTGATTACTCAATCAAGGCTATTTCTGACAGGTGCTAATACTTGGGGTTTATTCCCAACGTTTATTTCGTTGGCATGTAGTTAACTATGTCTTCACTTTTTTTCTACACTGAGAAGTGCTGAACACTTGCAGATAGTACTGAAGGAACCCGCAGTCCTTTAATGAATTTAAACAAAGCAAAAAAGAAGGGTTGGTGAAAATTTGGTAGTGCTCAAAAAAGTAGCGGTGTTTTACAGAGATGTTTAGAATTGCCATTATTTTTTCCTATTAGGTTTTGTACAGCAGAGGAAAAACTATGTAAACATGAAATCATTGTCACTTGGACTTCATACCAAACGTGAAGGTCTGTGCATTTGTATTCCAACATCTTCCATGCTCAGATTTGTTTATCCTTGTGGTGCTACTGGCATTTCTCAGTGGGGCTGTGAGGGCTATAGAAACAAAAAGCATGTTTACACAGAATCACAGAATCAGTAAGGTTGGAAAGGACCTTCAAGATCATCAAGTCCAACCATTAACCCAGCGCCGCCATGCCCCCTAAACCATGTCCTGAAGCGCCACATCCACACGTTTTTTGAACACTTCCAGAGATGGTGACTCCACCACCTCCCTGGGCAGCCTGTTCCAATGCCTGACCACCCTCTCAGTGAAGAAATTTTTCCTAATATCCAATCTAAACCTCCCCTGGCGCAACTTGAGGCCATTTTCTCTCGTCCTCTCACTAGTTATTTGGGAGAAGAGACCAACATCCACATCACCACAACCCCCCTTCAGGTAGTTGTGGAGAGCGATAAGGTCTCCGGTCTCCCCTCAGCCTCCTCTTCTCCAGACTGAACAAGCCCAGTTCCCTCAGCCGCTCCTCATAAGACTTGTGCTCCAGACCCCTCACCAGCTTCATTGCCCTTCTCTGGACACGCTGAAACAACTCAATGTCCTTCTTGTAGTGAGAGGCCCAGAACTGAACACAGAATTCAAGGTGCGGCCTCACCAGTGCCAAGTACAGGGGCACGATCACTTCCCTGCTCCTGCTGGCCACACTATTCCTGATAGAGGCCAGGATGCTGTTGGCCTTCTTGGCCACCTGGGCACACTGCCGGCTCATGTTCAGCTGGCTGTCAACCAGCACCCCCAGGTCCCTTTCCGCCGGGCAGCTCTCCAGCCACTCCTCCCCAAGCCTGTAGTGTTGCATGGGGTTGTTGTGACCCAAGTGCAGGACCCAACACTTGGCCTTATTAAACCTCATACAGTTGACCTCTGCCCATCAATCCAGCCTGTCCACATCCCTCTGCAGAGCCCTCCTACCCTCCAGCAGATCAACACTCCCACCCAACTTGGTGTCATCTGCAAACTTACTGAGGGAGCACACGATCCCCTCATCCAGATCATAGATAAAGATATTTCACTCACTTGAAAGTGGGTCAGACTTTTCGGTCCAGAACTCATGGTCTCATCTCCTCATGTTTTAAAAACGCACTGTATACAGCAGAGTTCTCTAGCACATGGGGCAAGCAGACAGCTCAGCTCAGCCAGAAAACACTTCTTAGACCACAGCAGCAAAACAGACAGAGAAATGTCTCCATGCCACCAGAAGGGAGACTAGGAAACCAGAAACAAGACCAGTGACATCTTGCTTCCTTCAAGGAAACGTCAAAGCTTTTGTCCTCCAGAAGGCAAACGCCAGGAACCACTGTCCCCAGCAAACAGACCAAACGCATAGAGCTGGTTGCCTGGTGGTCACTGTAGCAGAGCAACAGTCCTTACACCCTCCAGGAGTGTCTAGGCATTCCCCTTCACAGTGCCAAAGCAATCTACCCAATCCTACTTTGTAATGGTGCACAGAAATATTCAAAAAGATGGGAAGCTGAACTTATCTTAGCATTTCCCATAGAATAAATACAGTAGCACCACCAAGAAACAGCAGTTGTGTGCCATCTAGAAGTAACAAACTGTGGTTTTGTGTGGATTTGGGCACTGCTACGGATCCTGTGAGCTCCAGCTGAAGCTCCATTCATGAGGGTATCAGAAAATGTCTATCTCCTATGCGACTTCTTTGGTGTCTAATAGTGCACAAACTGATACTACAGCCCTTCCTTCAGCTGGGGTATTTACAGAAGCTTTTATAAGCTTTCTCTTCTCTGGCTTAGTTCCTGTTTCCATAAAATGTGTGGGAACTCGGGTAGCTGAGCCCTCAATTAACTTGACTTAGAGCTGGCCAAGGGATTCAGAAGTAAATGGGAAGGCAAATCTAGTAGCACAGAAGCACAGGGTGATCATATAAACCTTGTTTGTAATGGCAGCTGGGCTAAAAAAGTCAGATTACTCCAGTTAGGATGATGGAATCTATTAGGAATTGATTATTAAATAGCTGCTTAACTTATGGTCTGACTTCAAGGTAGAGTTTAGTGGGGGTAAATCAATTGACTCAAACTCGTGTGTATATACTGTAGACTTTTTTAATTGCCTTAAGGTTTAATCCTAACTCTAAACTTTTGGAGTTTGTTGAGCTTTTTTTAGGAGATACCTACAAAAATGGACAATATTTTTTCCTTCTCACTACTAATATGCTTGTAACTTTTCATTAATATGGGACTAAAGCTACCTGAATATAAAAAGAGCTATTTTGCTATTTGCTGGTAACAAAAAAAAATCTTAATATTTAGGAAAAGTGTATTATTTGAGTACTGCCAAATTAACAATTCTCTCTGAAAATATAAAACCCAAAAGAGTTTTTGTATTGGTTTTGTGTCAAGTAACTCTCAAATTTATTCAAACTTTATAGGTGCACGTTTTACGGAAATAAACACATTATTTGAATATTGCTTCCAAGCTTCTTGGAATATAGTTTCTGCTAGACACACTTGTGAGGACTAATGTGTATAATTAAATTGCGATGAAGCTGCTGTCTCAGGGTACCAGCTGCACTAACACAACTCCATGAAGGCATTTGCACTAAGGTGGTATAAAACCAGCTCAACAACTAGATAAATCACTCTCAGTTCTTTTACCTCTATCATGCTGTCTTGCTTTACTAATTGGTTCCTCTCTTGAACATTCAGAGGCATTTTGATTCTGCTGTATCTCCTTTGCTTACATCGCTTTCTATTAACCACCTGTAAGTGATTCGCTGCAGAATGACCTAAGGTTTTGCTCAAATTGAACTATCGCTTTGTTTGCTGTAGAGAATATTAAATTAAATCAACCTCTAAGACAAAATGAATGTTTGGCATAAAACTTGCTCTGAAAGGTTAATAGATCTCAGAAATCCTTCCAAGTGTAGGAAAGAGGCTATACCTAAACCAATATAAAATTCATGCAGTGAACACTGCACTTCTAATATAATTCCTCTGATTTCAGTGAGGTTTCACTGGGAATAAATTTGACCTTCCTGAGTCAAACCCATCCTTTTTTTCAGGACAGGTACAATATCCAGCAAGGAAACAATCACCTCTCATCTGCCAGTAGCATAATGAGAAACTCTAGGTCAACATATGGGCATAAAACCCTATGGATTGTTTCTGTTACCATATCCCTTTTATGAACTCAAACAGAAAATTTTAATTGAAATTTCTCAACTATTAGAGGAAGCTAAAAAATATGCACATAAAGCTGAAAATTACTGCAATAAGGAAGGTTCCCTGTGAGCTAAAATAATTCAGTATTTACAAAAAATAGGTGAATGCATTATATTTTTTGATATCTTGCAAATTTTTGTGAGTGTGGTTACCAGTGAATTATTAACCAGAGGATGAGACCGGTTCTCAGAGGAGAGAGGAGCAGTCTGAGGAAAAACAATAGCATAGGATGGAAATGTGAATTTACCATCCAATCTTTTAGAAAGGAAAGGAAAATAACTTTGGGTTTCATTTTATTTAATTGTATTCCATCTGATTTCATTTTTTAAAGTTTCAACAGTTGAGAAGCAGTAAGATTGTGAGGCAATTTGTAGGAAATCTGATGGTCTTGGTGTCACTCTGTAGTGAACCTGAACCTCCATTCTTAGAAAACTTAAATGGGTTAACTTTAATGACCTTTTCCATAACAAGCTGACCCTTGAACTTGGAAAAGCCAATATCTCCTTTGGGAAATGCATATAAAAGGATTAAGCTCCTACTTTAGATATCTCATCTGAAAGCCTAAAAAGTGGGTACATCCTGGCCAGTGCATCCTCAAAGCCATTGACTGCAAAAACTAACATCTCATATTTTCCTGAAGTTGCATCAGATTTATACAAGAATAAATAGTACAAAACAAATGCAACCTAACAGACAGCTCAATCACTTACTAATCTTTGTCCTACCTGTAGCTGAGGCCCCACGCTACACCTGAGCACTGCACTGCAGTACAGGTTGTTCATTTCCTAAAACTTTCAAGCGCGTGAAACACGGCCTGTGCACAGACCCAGGCAGTGACAAAGCCAGCACCCTCCGGAGAGGCGAGCGCTGGGACAGGGGATGCTACAAGAGAATT
This sequence comes from Phaethon aethereus, assembly GCF_964289735.1. Lineage (NCBI taxonomy): Eukaryota > Metazoa > Chordata > Aves > Phaethontiformes > Phaethontidae > Phaethon > Phaethon aethereus. The sequence continues at coordinate 54,256,198 of NC_138576.1, read as the reverse complement.
CGACTGCACCATTGCCTTGCTCGTGTACTCCTCGCTAGGCATCTGCTGTGAAGACAGGATCCTACATCCTGCATCAACCGTTATGCTCTCTCTGTTCAACCCATCTTTGCATTTCAGTGGAAGAAAATCGCCCAGATCATGTCAGCTCATTTGGAAAAGTGGTTAATAGCAATGGTGATACAGCTGGGCCACTGCTAAGGAGGTGGGGGAAGAAGGGCTAGAAACAGTGCTAGATCCAAGACTGTTATTTAAAATATACTGATTTAGACATCTGTCGTTAAGGACACCTCTTAGGTCAAGTCTTATACCCCTATGCCAGGACAGGTTTACATGACGTCATTCTTCACAATTTCTTCATTAGTACTTTCGGCCAGCGTAGTTTTAAGGGATCCAGCGTGAAGGGAATTTCCGGAGCTGTCTGGCAGAGTCTGATGCAGCCCCGCAAACCCTCCCAGGCTGCAGCCAAGGTATCACTTTTCATGCTCTTTATGCCTCTTGGGGTTGGGTGGTTGTGCGGGGAGGAGGAATCAGCAGCCAGTGGAGGTCAGCTTCTTATGGAGAGGTTATGGATGTTATTTAGTCCCTAAAAGATAAAGCAGAGAAGCACTTTCTGAGTATTGAATGGAAAGAAAATCCATGTGGGAGTAGGGTCAGTAATACAGAGCTGAGGATAAAGAATATAAAATTAGGTTAGTGTGGAGTTAGCCCATTAAGCTGTAATTGAAACTATCTAAATGGACCAGTCCCTGCCCCCCCATCTCTTCACCATCCTTAATTATCAGCTCAGAAATAAGATACATTAGTTGGTAACCTGTGTTTTACTATCCTGAATAAAAAGAAAAAAAATGCAGTGAAAGTTTCTCATCATGTTCTTTATATTCTCCCTTTTGTAGAGCATATTATAATGGAAGAGGGAATATTACACCACTAGAGGCAGAAATTCAGTGCATGGCTCACTGTAGATTACAGAGACTGGAAAAGAAAACGAAAATCAGTAAACATTTTCCTTTTGTTCTTACAATATTGCTATAGCAGCAATGACTGGTGGCAAATTTTCCCACTAACCCTTTATATGTGTAAACATTTTGAAAGATTCCTGGAAATTACAGTTAACTTGCAGAACACAATATTTCTGCAAGCTTTTTTGTACTTGAAAAACTCAAAAACAGCTTCTTTAAGAGATTTCTATTAACACATGCTTAATTATCAGTGAGGAATATACACCTTATACAGACACAAACAACAACAAAAAATCAGAAACAGCACCTCTCCTCCACAAATCACATAACCTAAAGGAAAATAGCACTGCTTCCTCCTCACCACAACTCAGTTATGTGATATGTGTATATGAATGAAGCAAAACAACGTTACTTCATACAGTTTTGAATTATATGAGCAAGCTGGTTCCAGCTGAGTTGGAAACTATATTCTTACGTTTCTGCATTTGCTCAAGTTGCCTGGGAAATGCCATTATTGCCACTGCAAGTTGGAATCTTTATTTTCTGTTGTACGAAAAGCATAAGTTCATTTTCTCAGACTGGCACTACTTCTGATTTTTTTTACTTAAAGAAAACAAAAACCCCATGAATAAATCTCTAGTTAGATTAAGGCATTTATTTATTTCACCCCATTAAAACTTTATAAGAGTAATGATTAACACTCATTTCTTGCTTCTGTTTTAGGAACTAAGAATAAATTCCTGCTTACAGTTACAGCAAGGGTGGAGATCAAAGCATACTTAAAACCAGGTGGAAACTGGGAGGAGCAAAGGGAGATAAGGTCTGTTCTGCAGCTTGTAGCACTGGCCTTTTCTAGGAGTTCTCCGGGTCTCACCACTTCAGGGAATCCCCTGGCAGCTTATCTATGTAAATAATTGTGCTGCTGCTTTCACCTCATGAAAAAGGTTACCTGCGAAAGCCTGTAGTCTCCCACTGGGATCAATCCTTCCTCTGCATTATCATCCTCCGTTGGGGTTGCTGGCTGGGGTGAGCAGTTGTGTTTCCTGTTCTCCAGGCCCCCTTCCCACCTTTGCAGCTACACAAGAACACACAACAAACACAGGGCACAGCAAACATCAGATGAATAGATAATACTTGGATACTGGAGCTAAACATACACAAGTTCATTTGAGTTCTTTACTATTACCTTTTTAATTTTTTTTTTTTCATTTCAGCTTACTGAACTGCATGTGTTTTGCTGTTGATTGGAGCTTTTATTGGAATTCAGGTTTGTGCTTAGTAACTACATGGATAATTCCTTTGTTGCAAGAGCAAAGAGCTAGTACAAAGACTTTACAAGAAGAATGGTGCAATTCTCACACTGTGCCATTTTTAAAATTTCTTATGTCTTTTAAATGGCTGTCTAGAGCTGGTCATTGTAAAGCTGCTACTACTAATCAATGTGAAGAGCGGGTTCTGGTCATTCATTGTGTCACCATTTAAAAAGGGGAAAAAGATGAACTACTGACATCTTCATAACAAGTTACACCAAGCTGGAAATTGGAGGAAAATTATTCAGGCTGTGTTCTGGGTGTGAGAGATTTAACCTAATCCCAGGTTCTCCTGAACGCCTGATTTGTTAAAGCAGATATCTCAAAACTAAAAATTCTGTGACAAAGTTAAAGAAGAAAGTCTATTCATGCCATCAGTGTGGACAAGAATATCAAAACACTTTCAAATGTGCAGAATAACCAAGATAAGTAACTTCCCACCCTTTCTTTTACTCTTCTCCAGCTACCAGTCTCCAGATACAGTAAAGGAGAAATAGGTTAGTTCAACCCATAAAATCCTGGGCACACGGACGGAGCAAATACTCTATCAGGAAGTAAGAACAGCCACAACTCTATCTTTTGCAACCAAAGTAAGTGTCATAAAACAGAAAAATTAGTAGTGGGTTTTGTTTTTTTTTTCCCTGAAGAAATGGTTGATCTGTTATTTCTATCTTTTTTAAGGTATTTATGTAGCCTACCTGAGTATTTTGACATTGTGGTGGGTTGACCTTGGCTAGATGCCAGGTGCCCACCAAAGCTGCTCTATCACTCCCCTTCTCAGATGGACAGGGCAGAGAAAATATAACAAGAAGCTTGTGGACTGAGATAAGGACAGGAAGAGATCCGTCAGCAATTGCCATCACAGGAAAAACAGACTCAACTTGGGGAAATTAATTTAATTTATTGCAATCAAAATCAGAGTAGGTTAACGAGAACTAAAACCAAATCATGAAACACCTTCCCCCCATCCCTCCTTTCCTCCCGGGCTCAACTTCACTCCCCATTTCTCTACCTCCTCCTCTCCAGCAGCACAGGAGGACAGGGAACGGGGGTTGTGGTCAGTTCATCACATGCTGTCTCTGCCACTCCTTCCTCCTCAGGGGGAGGACTCCTCACACTCTGCCCCTGCTCCAGCCTGGGGTCCCTCCCATGGGAGACAGTTCTCCATGAACTTCTCCAGCGTGGGTCCTTCCCTCAGGCTGCAGTTCTTCATGAACTGCTCCAGCCTGGGTCCCCCGTGGGGTCACAAGTCCTACCAGCAAACCTGCTCCAGCCTCAACTCCTCTCCCCACGGGGCCACAGGTCCTGCCAGGAGCCTGCGCCAGCATGGGTTTCCCACAGGGTCACGGCCTCCTTCAGGCATCCACCTCCTCTGACATGGGGTCCTGCCCGGGCTGCAGGTGGAGATCTGCTCCCCCGTGGAGCTCCATGGCTGCAGGGGCACAGCTGGCCTCACCGTGGTCTTCCCCAGGGGCTACAACAGGGGAATCTCTGCTCCGGCGCCTGGAGCCCCTCCTGCCCCTCCTGCTTTGCTGACTTCGGTGTCTGTAGAGTTGGTCCTCTCACATGTTCTCACTCCTCTCTCCAGCTGCAAATGCAGTGTGCCTGTTTTTTTCCCCTTCTTAAATATGTTATCCCAGAGGTGCTATCATCATCGTTGATGGGCTCGGCTTTGGCCCGTGGTGGGACCGTCTTGGAGCCGGCTGACATTGGCTCTGTTGGACACAGGGGAAGCTTCTAGTAACTTCTTGCAGAAGCCACCCCTGCAACCCTCACCACTACCAAAACCTTGCATGCAAACCCAATACAGACATCTTGCAAATATTTACAAACAGAAATAATAATAACACATTAACAAAGACAACAATAATAATAATACATTTATTACTCCACCTAATTCAACTTACCCTGTTAGTGAATTGGTTTTCAAGACCAACAGGAAAGGTCTTCCTTGGATTTCTCATACCAAAACCCAGGCAAGTGATCCACTACACCCAACCACATCCCTCTTGTGTCTCTACCTCTTTACTTTGGTAACTCATTGCCAGCAATACCACTTCATGAATATATACAAGCTGGCACAAATCAGCTACTTCCTATCTTGCCCTTTCACCCAGGTTTCAGAATTTGCTGAGCCTGCCTAAGTTAGAGTGAAACAGGTAAGAAAAGAGTCCGTGATGTATATTGTCTGGCTGTGTATTTTCAAAGTATGAAAGAAAACAATATTCTATTTTCACTGCTCTGTGATTGATTTCTAATATTGCTTGCAGGCTTCCATTTTATTACGAGTTGTACATGATTTGCTACATTTCTGGGAGAGTGTGCAAACTGCAATAAACACAAGAATCACAGAGAAAAACAATAGTTAAATGGTCTAACCATAAAAGAGACTGACTTGGAACAGATCAGCGTTGTCAATGTATCTTCAGGTAATTCTCTCTTAAAGGAAATTGCAGCTGCTTGAGTTAACTGGCAAACTGCTGAGATCTTGGTAGCGTAATCCAAGCCAAGAATTATCTATGCTGGTTAAGATCTTCACTGCCAATGAAAATAGGATTATGCTTTGGATCCACAATCCAAAATAAAAATACTAAACTAGCTGCCAGTGTGTTTGGATCAGGCAAACATTCCCTCTCAGCCCTTTCTTACTTCATCTCAGAAAAGCAATTTTGGTTTCAGTTTTGCACTAGGCAACTTCTTGGCTGCTGTTCACCACAGTTTTCTGTTTCCTTAGAAAGGTTGTAATCCCCTGAGATACATAGGAGTTTGCAACACCTTTCTTCCTGAATGCAAGCCTTGCAATGCGCAGCAATTTCTAACAGTGACCTCTGGCTCGGTAACATATTCAAAAATAAAGATGTGGTGGGAATTAAGCATGACCCCATAGATGCATAAACATGTCTTTCTTTATTCAAGTGTTATTCTGCGGGCTTCAGGAGGATATTAATGTGAAAAGGTTATTCGTGTGCATAAGTGTCTGTAGCTGAGCCAGAGCTCCAGACAGTGTAAAGACGTGTGGGTCTAGTAACAGGAATGAAGTTTCACCAGCCTATACTGCAGTTATACTGGGAGTCTATACTGAGGGGCCAAATTTGGTCATCAGTATTAGCCTGGAATGAATTACTATCCAATCTTGAATTGAATATATGAAAGTATTCAAATATTGTTTCTTCTTATTGAATCAGCCAATTTTTCAATATCCAAGGTGAGATGAATTTTGAAAGGCTCCTGGGACTTTGGATTTCCAAGTAGATTCAAGAGACTTGCACAAAAACGCTACTCAAAGTCCCTGTTTTTCTAAGGCCCTTTGACATATATGCATTTGTTTTAAACGTATTTGTACAAAATAGATTGATAGACTAAGAAATAGTTTTAAAGACAACAGTGATTCTCCTCTGGCCAGCATTTTAATATAAACTATTATCATAGCGTCAGTACAAAGAATCTCAGAATTATCTTCACTGAATCCAAATGTTTGCAATTCAACAGATCAACATGATTAAATGGATCCACAGCTTGGATTGATGGACTGAACCAAATATCTTCAGCTGACAATGAACAGTCCTTAATTTTTTTTTTTTCTGTTTCTTTGAGACTTACCTCGATTGTATTTAACAAAATTCTTGAGTTTTTCCACGGCTTTCTGGCTCAGTAGAGCACTATTTTTATTTATTAATTTATTTCTAGTTCATATATTTACTCTTATCCTTACTTACTGCTTGTTATACTCTCTTGTCTATGTTTTAGTTTCTTTTCCCATTAATCTCCAACAGTTTGGTTCAGGTCTCCTTACAGCAATGCAACAAAGTATTCAAAGTGATGCTGTAAAGAACCAAAACTCTATTTCTTTTCAATGCATAATGATAGTAAAAGCAAAGCCTATTAAAAACTTGGAGATATTATAGCTTTTTTTTTTTATATGTGATGAACCCACAGTAATTTTTTTTTGGCCAGCATTCTTGTTCTGTTAACAATAAAGAAATCAATAAACATCCTATGGAGTTTATGGTCTAAAAATCCCATATATAACTTCAAGTTTACGTGCCACGTCCATTAGAAACATATATTCATGCTTGGCAAATAAAGCCAGCTGTCATTTATCTGTGAGCAGGTAATGTGCTCTGTTGATCATCCATACTAGGGATACAAAGCCTCATGTCCAGCAGGGTGTTTAGTAATACATGAAGCGCATCATGAATACAGCTGTACTGCTTCCAGGGCTGGAACAGACCCAGGAATAGAACACCTACTTTCCCACAGAGCTTTGAGTAATAGACGCTGCTGGATCCAAGTTTTATCTGTACACGAGTTTGACGTGACAATCAAGAGCGTTGGAGAATAGCCTGAGTCTTGTGAGCCCAGCACTGAAACAGGATTCCTTGTGGTGGTATTTCTGTATCATATACAACACACCCTGTTTTATTCATTGTTTTCCATTATTCAGCACAGCTGAGCCTTCTCTTGCCCTGGACCTTAACAAGATGTAAGAAGCAGTATGAACACTATGTACAGTTTGCATGATCGTATCCCAGACATAGAACAGGACTGATATGGTATAGTTTTCCCTGCTGGTTAGCACAGCAGCCAAGGACCTAATCCAAAGTTTGCTAAAGCAGTGGGTATCTTTTTGTTGTCTTTAAACCACACCACCTAATGATGTAAAGCCAAAAAAATGCTTCTATAGCTTGTACATGAGCGGTGTGTACTCTGAGTCAAAGCAGACGTTTATAAGAAATGAATTGCCCTGATGAGTAAATTCCACAGTAAGTAGATACTATTTAATGACTGCAGAGGTTTCTTTGGGAATGAACTGATGCTGGATTGATTGGAGTGCTGTCTAAAAAGCAGTCTCACCAGTTTTGAGCTTGAATTTTATTGATAATTGAGTGTTTATCAATAGGAACAACTCTTTGTATCATTTATTTAGTACACATACCTTAGAAATGAAGCAGATTAATAGTAGTCAATTACAATGTCTTTTTAAAGTAAAATTGCAAGTAATGTATTAGCCCCTAAGAGACCACCTCTAAGTTAATATCTGTGTTGAAAACATAATTACTTTATTTTGTCTTTCAGCATTGCCATCAATTTATCTCTCCTGAGAGAAAAACTGAAGTGTCTTACTTACAAGGAGGAGAGTAAGAGAAGTCAACAACACTTTGAGGTCAATGAGAAGTCTCTTTTTTTTTTTATATATATATCTTATCCTTAATTTACAGTCACAAAGAAATGCACTGCACTGAAATATAAATGATCTGCAGCTGGTATTTGTTGCCCTCTGCAGATTTTATAGGATCTCTACCAGGAATATGCGACAATACAATTCAGAAAATTTGTCAAAGTTGTAGAATTTGACAACAGAAATTGGTTAATTCAGTCAGATCTCCATTGTTCTGGCTCTGGGGGCTGAGTTATCCCGAGTGACACAGTGCCACAGTCACCTGAGGCACTCAGGACACAGACATACCACTGGCTTCGTCAGAAGCCAGTTTGAGCCCTGCGTGGTTCACTAGGCGCAATGTACCATCGTTAACACTTGGTGAGCCCCTTACTGGGGATGCCAGCAGGGCCATCCCCTCTTCTTCCCAGGGCTGGCCCCAGCACAGGACCCTCCTGACACCCAGAGGAAGAGAGCAAGGATGGTTGCTCTGCCTGCAATTAGTCTGGGAGAAACCCCACTGGATGTGAAAATAGTAAAGGAGAATTTCCCACCATTTCCCTTCATTTAGCACAAGCTGCTTAGCACCGCCTGCAACTGAAGCATACCAATGACCACAGAGAAACAGCATGATCTCTCGAAAGTTCAGCACTCTAGACCAGCACCAAGTAGTACTGACAAGAGTATGTAAGACACTGCACTGTAGCTAACACACCTATCTATCTGAACCATTCTTGCTGTACACATACGGACCAGTAATCTGTGACCTACATAAGCCAACAACAGGCAAGTACAAGTTGATGATACAACTCTAACATAATAATTGTTCATGTTCATTAAGAACATCACAAGAAGCATACGGCATTAGAAGCATATGGAATGAGAAGAGAAGAGAAGAGAAGAGAAGAGAAGAGAAGAGAAGAGAAGAGAAGAGAAGAGAAGAGAAGAGAAGAGAAGAGAAGAGAAGAGAAGAGAAGAGAAGAGAAGAGAAGAGAAGAGAAGAGAAGAGAAGAGAAGAGAAGAGAAGAGAAGAGAAGAGAAGAGAAGAGAAGAGAAGAGAAGAGAAGAGAAGAGAAGAGAAGAGAAGAGAAGAGAAGAGAAGAGAAGAGAAGAGAAGAGAAGAGAAGAAAAATAAAGTGGAACTCTGTCCAAGAAGATTCTTGGAGTTGTCTCAGCATTTTAAAACAAGTGTATAGAAGATAGAGGGCTCACACTTCCCTACATTTGTGTAGTTAATCTGTAGGCTATACATCTTTTCTCAGGTTACTAACTGAGATAGATACCTTTTTCTCTTCCAGGCATAAAACTACCAAGTAGGTATTTTTTTGGACACTCATGTGCTTCATGATAAGCATGCCCTAAAGCCCATATTTTTGAAGTTGAATTAAGGCCAGTTCAGCAAATTAATTTCTGTGATATAATTATGAGGAGAAGTTGGGCTGCTACAGACAAGCAACTTCTCATCCCTTTGTCAACGTCAGTCCACAGCTTCCCACTTGTTCAAACATCCCATACCCTGTGCATCTAGAGATCAGCTCTGTCAGCACCAGCAAAACAGGGATTAAGGGCTTTATCTCAGTCGCCAGGGAATCCTATATATTTTGAAGCAAACCTTTTGTCATAGCAAGTGGAAACTGAGAGCCACAAAGGTACTTTGTATGGTATGATCTACACTGCCGTTGGGATATTTCCCATACATATAAATTTGGCCTTGTAAATGACATTAGATTTTCTAGATTAATTTGGCTTCACACTTTCTTTGGTTCCATGTGGTTGAGACACACTCACCACTGCTGTACTGCAAGACAAGAAAATTTCCCAAATAACACTATTCCTGAAAAACATTTATTGTCAACAAACAGCTGAATTACCTGTTTTCAAACTGGTCTGTACAGGGACACAGTCTGTTATACTTTAAATATTCCATTAAATATAATTTGAAAGAAAATGAAAGGCCTTTGAATTTTCCAGTTATATCAAGATCACCTTTAATGCAAGCTACGTTAAGATGAAAAATAAAGACTGTTTTTACCAATTACAAATAGGACAACTGAAAAAGCTTCAGAAAGAGATGAGTGGAAGTTAAAATAGAAGCATGCACATATTTACTACTAAGAAAAGCTCCAAAGGTTCCTCTTACCCTGCAGTATGCAGCTGACAAGCTGATTAGATGCTTCATGGCCTTGTCAGTCTCATTCTGTGTAAATCCCATGTCCTTACCTTGCCTCACAGAAGGCTGGATTTGTTGAATCCTGTTCCTTTTTATGTCTCAAGCTTTTCTTTAGGGTGAGTTGAAATGCAAGTCCAGTTCCTTCTTCTGTTCTTCCAGGATTTCTTATTGATAGCTTCCAATCTGAGGTAGTTTCAAAATTCCATCCCCAAACTATTGCTTCTGCTTTGGAAGTACTAATATTCCTTGGGTATGCCCAGTAAATGGCATCTCTTGCCCCAAAACTGGATGGAATGTGCTAATGACTGAGCCCTGCAAAGTTATCCATTATCATTCAAACGTCAGAGTGGAGCATTTCACCAAAACCTTGTATATTCATATAAATGTATAATTTGATAATTATATCTTATGCAGATATACTACCAGAATTAACACAGGCAAATCATTACTGGGTTTCATTAGAAAGTAGACACAATTGCCACTAATTTTTTCAGAATGTTAATGGGTTTTTTGGATCACTAGGTCCTAATCTTTTTATTGAGTACTAAGACACATTTGCTTTCTTCATATTACAACAAGGAGTCCCTGCATTTTCCTCCTATCCCTTCTCTTGGATAACATCTGTGATAGCCTGTCTAGAAATTAACCATTTGTTTACAGGAACGTGTTTCTTTGTCTCCTAACTCCGAGAATTCCCATACAAGTCTCTTAAAGAATATCTTCTTCGCTACACTTTCCAATATTCCTAAACAACTTAAATGGATCATTCAGATGGTACTTAAATTTATGAGAGAATACAATTGTTTACCTAACCATGAGGTCAGGAGAATATGTGCTTTATGGATAGCTGAATAGAAATGGCAACTATTGTAGTTGCAAAATATGTGTATAGACTTGCAGTAAAACATAAGTGTTAAATGAAAAAATTAAACTCAGCACCACCCAGTCAGCTGGATGATGAAAACACAGCTTCAGCCAACACTGGATCCAACAGAGCTGTTGAAAGATAAGGTCAAGTTTGTAATGAAGTCACCAGATAATAATCTCACTTAAATTTTGGATAAGGTATTTGGGTGGATGTATGGTGAGGTCATAGGAGGAAATGTAACACAGGCTTTAAGAAAATGTTGGGTTTCAAGTGACATAATGGAGGCAATGCTGACATTGAAAATGGAATATGCAGGAGAATTAACATCGGCAGAATGTGATGGGGATTGACTGGTTATACTACCCTTTCTCTGTGTGTGTGGAAGAAATACAAATGCAATATGACTGACCAGCCCTCTGAATAAATAATGATGAATTTTCAATGCTGTACTTATAATATTTCATGGATCTGTTTCTGTCAGGCACAAGTACATAGATAAAGAAGCATATCGGTTCAGGCAGGATTAAAAAAAAATTAAAAATAACAACTACCAACTTGGGGGTTTTTTTGCTTTTTTTAATCAAGTCTTTAATACTTTAAAGTGGAAATTGAATCTCAATAATTTTCCTTTTAAAAAACAATACCTACCCTCCAAGTTTGTCTTTTGTACATGTAAAATGCCAAATGAACTTTAGTAGTTGCTTGCTCAGCACAGAGAGTCTTAAAATCCTGCAGAAATCCTAATATACTTCCTGTCCCTTCACATTGCAGTAACAGTTTTAGAAAATGAATAAAACATTTCCTTGTATTTGCAAATGTTTTGTCAGGAGTGAAAATACCCCAATTAATAAGCATTAAAAAGTTTTGAAAGTCACCCATTAAAAAAAATGCAAGGTGCCATGGAGCGTCTCAGGGATACTAAATCTACTTAAATAATAAAGTAAATGAAAATGTAATTAGACCTAAACCTTTCAAAAACAGCCGATTTGTCAAGTCCGTTCACACAAGTGGGCCTGTGTGAGGGCCTTTGGGACACAGACTTTCAAGTTACCAACCAATTAAAGTAAGTGCTGTGTACTTCAAATTTCATTTGGTTTCTGGGAGAGGAAAGGCCCATGGGGAACCGAGCAGACTCAGGGCCCACCAGTGCTACCCACTGGAAATGCTGAAATGGCTGCATAGGGGTTGGCCATGGCCATTGAGGACTAAGCTCGCTTTTGGAAATAATTGTTGATAAGGCACTTAGAAACGTACAGCATAGTGAAGATGCCACTAGGAAACGTTACGACTATTCTTGCTTGAAGTAGTAGTGCACAAGTATTTTCATACTGCAGACCTCTTGACGGGCACCTCTGGCATTCACCCACTTTCTGTTCCAGGCATCCATGTCGGCAGGTGGGGGGACCATTTGAAAATGGGAAAAAAACCCCACTCCTGAAACTCATCAAGAAAATTCTAGTTCTTAAGCTTGCGAGATGTCAGCTGCTACGTGGCCACACCTTCCCTGTACTACTTCCCCAATGCTTTCTGCCTTCAGAGGGTACTAGTGTCGAGGGAAAGGTAGCAGGAGGACTTAGCAGGGATGCATGTCCTCTCTCCCAAGCAACCCTTCCTCCCAAATGCATTTCAGTTTCAACCTTAAAGATTAAATATTTGCATTCTACTACGCTTTTTTAAACAATGTTAACTATTATCGTCATCGAGAATTAGTAACAATAAACCCTGTCTAGACAATTTCCCTTGATATGACCTTACAGTTCGTTAAAAAAAAAAGACGTGATTGCTTCACCTGGAGAATATTTTTCTTTCTAATAGTTGACATTTTACCTTTGCAAATTAATATTTTAGAAATATAATTTGAGGGCATCTAAGGGTTGTAAAGTCTAGTGATGACACACCTCAATGTTTAACAACTTTGTGCACTCTGGCTTACATTTAAAGACACTAAAGCATGTCATTATGAGATTATGTCATATCGCTTAATTAGGTCACCTAGTCTGCCCACCTTGTTGAGTGCAATGGCTAACATTATATTTCCACCATTTTTTCAGATTGCTTTTAAAATTCCCAAGGGAAGGTTCTTCCATTAGTTTCTTAGCAGGATTATTTCATATTCCAGTATATCTCAGCATTAGAATTGTGTCTTGACTAGTTTTCTGTTTATTTAATATCAGGCAATTAAAGTATTACTTTTCTGCATGATCGCAAGGATTTCACACCTACTTATTACTTCCATATCTCCTATATCATTTATATTTATCTCTGGTTTTGGCAAATAAATACACATTTGTAGCTAAACCAAATTAAAAATGTTCAGTTCCTTCAGCATTTAGGATTTTATTTTAAATAAAAATTCTGGAAACTTTAAAAAATATGCATGGCTAGTCTTATCACAACTGCAATCTAAACATCAGCATGGCCCATACCCCTTCTCATCCACAGCCTGACCTGAGAGGCACCTAAAATTAGTTGTCACATTCCAGTTATGGGACATCTAAACAGAAGCACCTATTCTTGGTCTCTTCTTCATGGGGCATCAGCGACAATCCAAGCATAAAAGATCCACAAAGACCTGCTGAAACTCATTAGGTTTGGACTGACTTGACTTAAAAATATAGTGAGAAGAAGACACATTTTGCACAGAGCTCGGTAGCTGGAATACGTGCCTAGAAATTGGGAGCAACCTGAGACCTGAGATGCAAGCTTTCTAGAGGCTAAAAGAATTTAAATAGACATCTTCTATCTCCCTGGAGATAACCTTTACCACATGGCTACTTGGTAGTTTCTCCACCACTTAAGTGAAAGCTGGGTAGCTGTGCAAAAAGGAAGGCAAGGTTTAGGAACCTAGAGAGAGAATAAGGAAGAGATATCCTGGATCCTTAAGCTAGTGGTAGATTAATGCCCAGAACGGAGCAGAAGAGGAGTCCTGAGTTCTGATTTCAAAGCCGGGGTTTCATCCAGTGTCTCTTTCACACAAAATACATAACTGGTCTCCAAAGTAGTACTGAAACTTAGTATTTCGCTTCTAGTGTGTTACAGACACTCAGTCTAGGTGTAAATCTGCATGCCTTCCATTAGGAATAAGATCTACAGTGTTCTGCAGTGGAGAGAGTCCAGGTTTCTGGTCTCTGCTCCCTGGCCTATCTCAGTAAAAAAACTCATTTCAGCACAGGCTGTGATGCAGAATAGAGAAAGTCAGAAAACAGATCTGTTACAGGAAGTTTTTGTCTGAGTAATTCAGACAAAAATAGTGGCATTTGTGAGTCTTTCTCTTACAATTGCCTCTGCCAGGGCAACCACAGAGCTGCTGGGCTTGAAAAAAAACCTGACAAACCTATGGTTAAAAACACTGTTTGGTGGTCAAAAACTATGAACTGCCTGGTAGGTACTTAACTTCTTTTTCACTTCATAATGTCGTGACTGGTAGCGGCAGGATTTATAAACAGTGTTATCTCTGATTTGAGGGCAAGAGTTCATCCATTCCCTAATCAGTATTTCGCATTCATTATTTTTATTAAATATACTGTCCTCTTGTGCCTCTTTTCCATGGTTTAAGGTTTGCATATGTATGAAAATCAGTGTTCAGGGAAGAAAATATGTACCTGGAGTCTACACAAAACTCTGTGAAGGGCTGATACATGAGCACATAGTACTGTCTGCTAAGTGCAAAACACTTCAGATCCACTTTGCAATGGGGTAGCAGCCTTGCACATACCTCAGATCTGCTATAAATAGCCATGCAGGGAGGTGAAGTGGTATAATAATCATAAAGGAACCCCAATCTTACTGCACAGTAACATTCTTATGTTGATAAAACCTTATGCAAAGTTCAAGGACAAGACACAGAGGTGCACTGAATTTCTGCCAGGTAGGGCAAGTGTATCCAACATATGAACTAGACAATATACACCCAAGTGTTTGCAGAAAAATTACTAATTTACTTGTTTGTATTCAAAAAGTTAATGCAAACTTATTTTATTAACAACTATATTCCAGACCCAAACCCTTTGTTATAGGAAATAGCACGGAGAAATGTTTTGACTGAATGAATTTTCTGAGCGTGTGAATTGAACTGGATCAATTTTTGTAATTTCAAGGCCATTCACTGTGAACACAGTTTAAGACTCCAAGCAAGCACTACAGAAACACATTCAGACTGAATTGCTTTGAAATTGGTTAAAGGCTACTTCATTTTCTTCAGCTACATTTTGGAAAGCATGATTTCATGGGGTAAATTTAATTTCAAGTTGAACTACTGGATTGATTAAATGTCTTATTGTATCCTACTGTGACTTTATGGTTTATTTTTTTTTTCTTTCAGATTTTTAGTTTTTTTCAGTGACGATGCAGTCTTTTTCCCCTCTCTCTGTTTTCTGGATGAACACGGTCCTACCAGGATGACCAAGAAGAGCTCTTGATCTGCTTTTTTATCCCTGTAAAATTATAATGACTCCAAATAGCACATTATGAGCAAATCACAGGAGTATGACATTAAGATTTACTAGGATGTTAGGAAGAGAAAGGTGGACAGAAGTTTTTTTATTCCGGTAACGTTCCTATAATCAGGTCTCTTAAGGATAACAGCTGTCACTGTTTTCCATGGAATATGCTCATCAGCACTCCAGAAACAAAGGCTTCTCGCCCAGCTGTCCGTACAGCACTTCGCTCCTTGCAGGCAGCAGGAGGCACCAGCCACGCTTGCGGCTGAATCCCCAGCGAACATGGAGCTTTTGTGAGCGCAGAGCTGCACAGGTTCACCGGTCCCACGGCCAGTCACAGTTGCTTGCAGGTACAACTGGAGATTAAAAATGTTTAGCTAGGACATTGCTGAAAGTGTCCGACCCGCAGCCATGCACGCAAAGGCACTTTATTGAGCAACGGATCATCTCCAAGTCTGTTTTCACAGCTAATGGTAATGGCTTAAGGCGCTTTTTACCCAGGCATTATGACCGTGTGTCACAGGTGAAAATGGAGATGCCTGGTTTGCATGGAAAAGTCTTACAATCTGTTTTCCATAAGTTAAGAAAGGAATAATAGGTAAACCCGGATTGATGTTTACATACTCTCTCCTACGGTAGCCATTTAGGGAGTCTCGTCTTACTGTAACTTAAGGGACCATCGTGTTCAACAGCCACCAACTGGCTCCTGTAACTCTGTCCAGCCTTCTTGAAACTTATTTTTATACTTTTTACCTTCACAGCATTCTGTGGCTATAAGTTTAACAGTACATTTATGCAGTCTTGAACATTTGTCAGAAAACACTATTTTTGTCTGTCTCAGACCTTTTCTCTTGTAATTTAATTTAGTTCTCTCAATTGCTCTGTTATGAGAAGCAGTAAATATCACTTCCAGTTTACAATGTTGTTTTTTGCTGTCATCTCTTCTTTTGGCAACTTTTTTTCCATACTGAAAAATATT
The DNA here is from genome assembly GCF_964289735.1 of Phaethon aethereus. NCBI lineage: Eukaryota > Metazoa > Chordata > Aves > Phaethontiformes > Phaethontidae > Phaethon > Phaethon aethereus. The sequence goes on along the minus strand of NC_138576.1, from coordinate 54,240,315 downwards.
AGTGTATTTCTCTCTCCCATTATGGAAGCCATTGGTCTCCTCCGTCACCCTTTTGTGTACCTCCCCCCGTTCCACTGCTGATTCTCTGTGACAGCATAGCCACAGAAACAACATGTTGTGGCACGGACTACGTATCATTTTTTATGAGGGTACAACACCATTTTCTGTTTTGGCTTGTTCCTTCCCTAGTTGTTCCTACCTTGCTGTTAGCCTCTCTGGCCGGGGCACTGGCATAAAGCTGTCTCCTAACTCATTCTTCCGACTGGAAAAAGCCAATCATTAAGTGTGCAAAATTTTGGCGTTTTCTTCCCATGCACCTGACTCCAACTGTATCAATACTGATTTTCATCCCCTGTTTTATTTCCCAGGCACCTGATAATGAAATCATCCTCCAACTTTTTGTTAGCTTTAGTTAGTCCATCCTAAGTCTTCCTTTGAGGAAAACCTTTACAGAAGTCTCCAGGAAGATTAGTAACAGCTTGGAATGGAAGAAATTGGCAGCCAATGACTAGGATTTAGCAGAATAACAGTAAATATGGAACATTTCTGGTGTTACAGAATACAAACTGGGAAGATAGGAGCAGCAATTTCTGATTTTAAAATGTTTTGGATCACATCACATCATCCTAAGGCTAATCCAGGCAGTCCTTTCTAGGGTGCATTGCAACCAGGTTCCACAGAGCAACTTTTCCCAACAAAGAAAGATTTTCACCTGGAAATTTCTAACCAATTCTTGTATGCAATATTCAGCTGCAAGAACTCCCATTGAACAATGATATTTCCTCTGAAGTCTCATACCATCAATCATCCTTCACACTGTTTTGATTAAATTAGATTTACTGCACCATGTTTCCTACTTTTGCAGGGCATTTTCTTAAATATTAGATAAGATACTATGAATGTATATTTTTACTACATCTGTCCTTCAGTGCAGCCAGTGCAGCCTCCATGGGACCATGCAAAATAAAAGGAAGGCTACAGGTGCATTTCTGCAGAGCCCTGCAGCCTCTAATCATGGTGGCTGTATCCACCTCTACTTACTCAAAATAATAGCATTTTAATGTCTTTATTTCTTTTCTAGATGTTTGCATGTAAATTTCATTCAGGGGACCATTCTGTGCTGAGTACACCGAAGACTCAAGAAAAAGTATATCACAGCCTGGAAATAAAGCCTATAAATCCTGCAGTTATATTCTGCTACAGCTGTTCAGTAAGGTATTGCAGTACTGCAACTACATTTTGCAGATGTTCACTGTGCCTGCATTTGAGTACCTCCAACTGGACATCATATTATCGCTGTAACCATGTTTCTGTGCACTGAGCTGTTTTCAGGTCCATAAAGTTTGAAAATACCACGTGGTTGTTCCAATGTCAGCACTCTGTTTACGCAGTGAAGTGTTACACATGGACTCTCGCAGAAGTAAATAAAATTATCTCAGGCTGTCACACAGCCAGGGAAAAATGTCACATTTCTTTCTGACACGTCACATTTCTTTCTGACACATCACTTTGGAACAGAGCAGATCTCAGGGAGTAGTATAACTGTGGGAAAAGTTATCCTGGAGTTATCTGTCTCAATAACCATGTTGCTGTACATACTAAGGCTAACCTCCATATGACTCTTGTTACATTGCAGTGGGACTCCTGCAGCAAGTGTTGAGACCAAATGGAGATAAGGGGCAGTGAGGAGGCAGAACAATATTTCAACTTAATTTTAATTTTAAAATAAGTTGAAATACAATTACAACTTAATTTCTTACCAGCCCTTTGTGAACACTCTGCAAAATGGTACCTTCAGTTCCAGAGGTTTATAAAGGGACAGAAAATTTAAGGCCCAATCCCTTAAAGATGTCAGTGAATTATTTTCCATGAGGGAGCTGTTTCACGCATCAGTGGAGCCAGTCTGCTTCACACACACCCTAACATTTCATTTAAGATGAAGTCTCCTGTGGTTTCCAAAGCGGCTGTGCTTTGGTGGGTCAGTGTATTACCGCCTATTTTAAATCAGGATTTAGCCTTTGTGGTTTTAGGTAGCTGTGATAGCTTCCTATCGCAGAGATTCACACACCCTGCTGAATCCTAAACACAGCGGTAGAATTAATTACATATTTACAGGGGCAAAATACAGAAACAAATAACCACAGAAAACACAGGACCATGTTCAAAGGACAGTCAAGCAGGGCATACGATTTTAAACGCTTCTGATCTGGCAAGGAAAGGATTACTGCTTTCCATATTCATATTTTATGTTCTGAGTGACTCCAGACTAACCTCAGGGAGAGCCCAGAGTCTCAGCTTGTCTGCACCTGGGAGCAGGCACTGGAACACGCAGTCGGGAGAGCCTGCCATCCGATTAAACTTCTGCTGACACCGCCCCAGCTTTGCTGAAATTTAAACAGCCTCCTCCCTCCTTCTCTGCTGCTGCGAGGGGCACGGCAAGGCATTACACCCTGCTCCTTAACGAGGGTGAGCCCGCCGGCTCCGCCCAGCGCTGTCTCCTGGGCACACGGCAGAGCGGGGCCGGTAAAGCAGCTGCCCGGCGGGGACCCCCGGCCTGTCCCGCCGACGGCGGCAGGGCAGCCGCCTTTCGTGTCCTCCCGTCCCTGAGGTTCCGATGTTATCCTGCCGGGAAAGTGCCTCTTAGTACTTCATTGGCCGCATCCGTTAATTCTGCTTCTCTGAGCCGTTTGGACCGAGCAGGGGAGGTGGTGTGAGGGGGAGGGAAACGTGGCAAAGGAGAAACGTCGTGCTTTGACTGGTGTTATCACCACAGGCTACTGCACTGAAAGGAAAGTTAAATAAATCCTTCTAAAAGCTATAATATCTTTGAATGCATTGAAATCCTTTGTTATCACAATGTACTTTGCAGCACTCTGTCTAAGGGCACGTTTCCTCAATTTTTGCAGCAGACATGTTTTCTCCCAAAGGATGGCATAAAGGACCTTTCCCCTCCATATGTATAATGCACACAGACCTTTAAGCTCATTTATTGTATTGCAGCGTCCAGATATGTTGGAGGCACCGTGCTCAATCACAGAAGACTGCACTTCTGGTGTGAAGTATTTTTGTGACCATGACAGAAAAGGCATCTTGAAATAGCGATGTGCCTGACGTGGGAGATTACAAGCCAACGCAGTGGATGAAAGATGTAGAATATATCCTTAGTGTGCACTTCTACCCGGAATAGAGTATTGGAGAGTATCTTATTAATGTAATAAAACAGCGTATTTGCTGCAGGCATCGTGGAACACATGGATCCTTATATCTTGGAGAGTTGCCTTACCAGCCCAAAGCACGAATTCATTAGTTAACAGGAAATGAGACAGAAGACCACGTTTATTTTAACAGTCTGTCTGTGAAGTCACTTTCCCTCCTCCTCTTTTTGTAACACTGAATACCCTTCCAGGGACACATGGTCTCAGAATTGAGCTTGACCAATGCTCCTCTCCTTTTCCCAAAGCTGTTCAGTAACAGCTGAGGCCATCAGCTAGGATGCAAAAGATCACAAGATTACATCCCTGATTTGAATTACATGGAGAGAAGACTTGAATTTGAGGAATCTCAGCTTCTGAAGGATATATGGGAACTCCCCACTTTGCAGAATAGAAGACAGAAATTGCCTTTTTCCACCTGCTTGATAATCACAATGTTCTATTTTAAAAATTACTAAAAATGACAAAATTAATAATATAGTACAGCTTTTTGTTGTTGTTGTTGTTTTGGTCCAATCTACCAATCTAGGTCCTGCATGTCAGCAGATGCCACCAAAAACAGAGGGCTCAGGATATTGACCTCATACATGAACTATGTTTAAATGAGAAGTCTTATGGAGGATCAGCTACGGAGTATAAGGCTCTGACTCTCATTGATAACAAAGCACAAGCTCTTTGCCTCTGAGTATTAGGTGGAGGGGTTTTGGTGGAGTTGGATGTTTCTAACATACAAATACAGGTACTTTCAGATCACCTGGTTTAAATTCTTTGCTATAGTGAGAGATGAAACAGCACTGTATTCATAAATAAGCAGAGTGCATTCATGAATAAATAGAAGTATTGGGAAATTTTCCAGCGGAACGGACTTTCAGCTAAAATACTGTAATGTTATATGGATGCACCTCAGTTTTGATAAACCATAGGCAGATGAGCTGTGCTGGGAGCAAGCTCAAGGGGAACTTGGGAGACATGGGGTCTTTGTCCCTGCAACAATCCCTTGGAGGAAGCTTTTCTGGAGCTGGACACCTGAGACACCCTGGCTCCTGTCTCAAAGTGCAAAAATGTTCCAGAACAGAACATCCATGAGCTGACACCAAAATAAGCTATGTAAGACATCAGAGGTGGGTTTTTTAGTAATTGTGTTTGCAATCAGAACAAAAATGATTTTGAAACCTCACCATTTGCCTGGAATCATCAATCCTCTATTTCAGGCCTACTGTATGAACTAAAACTAAATATCAACATACTTCTTGAACAAACAAAACTTTTACTCCTATTGCTTCTGATCGATGTCCTTTCCACTAAAGGGAAAGCGATATAAATCCAAGAAAGGCTGAGATCTTCCTATGACATCAGTAGCTATTTTTATCGCTACCGTCATCATGAAACCTTGCAGTACCTTTGGCATTACTACTTAACTGAAACATTAGCAAAACCTCGAGGTGAAGAAGAGACTCAATGTGTTCCCGGGGTGTAATGCCACCATAAAATGCAGAGGCTTGGTGCTTTACTCCTCTTCCAGCCATGCAGATGGTTGCCACCCTGCAGCCTCAGGCATAAACATTCAGAACGAGAGCTCAGGAAGAGCTTGTGCGGCTGAACTGAGTTTCATGCAGTTGGCATGGCTTACGTATGGTTTGTCCAGACCACTTGAATAGGACCTTGGATCTACCGCAAGGTGCTGCGCACGCTTGTGTTCTCCTTCCCAGGACAGTTCTGGTGCGGACATTATGTTCCCTTCTGCTGACTTAGTTGTGAGAGTAGACATACCCAGCAAAGGGATGGAGTGAACCTCCGCGTGTGTTGTGCTGCTGCCCAAGTTTCTCCAGTGCTTGTCTGTCAGCATTGTGTTAGAAGACAAGGACTGTAATTGTTTATTTCTTCCTATAGAGAGGGTGCAAGGGTGGAAACTCATGGAAACATTTCTTTCTGTGCATTCCCACAGAGGTCAGTCACAGTCCTACCTTGTGAATTACATGACTTAAACCCTTCTGTGACACAAAAGTACATTGGTTTTGAAAGTTGGCATTTAAGCAGAGCACCTTCATGTTTATATTAATTATTTAACAAACGCATTTGTTTGCCATGTAGAAAACTAGCGATTTCCACCACAACCGGCTAAAGGAAATGTTTTTCACAGTCTGCTGGGAAGGAGCTTTGTATATGCAAATAAAACCTACAATGAACTGTTAAGCATCCACTCCTCAAATTTCTGTTGTGTCCTAGTTATTAGCTGCAGATGTCCAGTAATGATCGTTCTTTGTTCACCAAACTGACTTTTTTTTTCCCTGTGGGGAGAAGGATGGAGCAATTTGGCTAAAGAAAGTCTGTCCCTCCACTTCTTTTTTCCTTAATGAAAAAAAAATGAAATCTCTTGAAACATGGAGTAGGTTAATTGGAGCAACAACTGTCTTGTTCAGTTAATCAGCTCTGAATTCACCAATAGGTATCCCAGCTGGCACTGGAAGTAATCACTGGAAGTGTAGGAGTGTGTATATAAGCTAGCCAAAGCTCAAAGAACAAAACTCTGCCTGTGATGACTGAATAGACAGCATTATACTGATGAAGGATTTCTTACAAAATTATTTCAGTGGAACAAAATAGGATATGCACAGTACAAAAAAGAAAAAGCAGAATAATATTAAAATGAAAAGGAAGAGATCATAAAAAAAGGAGCATTAAGACCTGAATCTATAGAGACAGTGGAATTCAGCTGAATAGCCCATTGTACCTACTCTGCTTTAAAAAAGCTCTGTTTGGGAAAAGGATTTTATTTTAGCCTGAAGTGACACTATAAAAGGAAATTTTCTGACTAAAATTTCACTGGGACTGTGACAGCCATTATTAAAATAAGAAGAGTCAATAACATAAACTCCTACTAAAAAGTGCCTACTAGCACAAACAATCTAAAAATATCCCCCTGTTTAAGAGATGTTAACATTCGTAACACCTGGGAGCTTGCTGTTACACCTCTAAAGCTGGCTCTGCAACAGTGGCGCATCACTTACATTCTGGCTCTTCCAAGTCATACTACTTTTATCCCGAACATTCAATTAGAAGAGAGAACTATCCTGAGCCAGTGAAAACCAACATAGCAACATCATCTCATTATCTCTTTGCTAAGAGATATCTCTCTTTTTATTTTTTCAGCAACAAAAGGCTGGGTCCCACTCTGTGCTACACCAGGTTTTTTGACAGTCTAATTTTAGAGGGATTGATTGAATAGCGGAGAGTAAAGTTGGGTACCAGTCAGGGTACTCCCAGTGTATTGGTAGAACATCATGTCCTGGATCAGCATGGAAGAGGTTATGAATTTGTCATTTTTCTCTTGACAGTTTTTGATTATGTGACTCAGGCCGTGGAATTCCATGGCTATATTAACAAAAGACTTGTGCTGTACTTAGGCACCTAAATTCCACATGTAGACCTTCGATACGTGTCTTTGATACAAACCTTCCCCAGACTCCAAACCTTTTCCTTCCACAATAGCCCAAAAGTGCCTCAGGCTTGACACCAGTGATTAGCTGTAGCCCAGCTTATTTCTAGCTCCCAGCCTGACCCACAAGCCAGCTCATGTCAACTTCTCTCATTTAAAGCCCCCAGGTGATGATTGCTGTCGAAGGAGGCCTGCCTGGCAGGGTTTCCATGAAACGGAAGTCATCCTATAATTCCTGATGACAGCTAAGATAGTGTTCTTATTTTTTTATGATTAAAATTCAAAAAGAGTTATTTTGGTTAAATTGATACTGTGCTGGTTTTGGCTGGGATAGAGTTAATTTTCTTCACAGTAGCTAGTATGGACATTTTGGCACGTTGGGTGCCAAAAAGGACAGTTGTGGTTTAAACCCAGCTGGCAACTAAGCACCATGCAACCACTCACCCACTCCCCCACAGTGTGATGGGGGAGAGAATCAGAAGAGTAAAAGTGAGAAAACTCGTGGGTTGAGATAAAGACAGTTTAACAGGTAAAGCAAAAGCCGTGCACACAAGCAAAGCAAAACAAGGAATTCATTCACCACTCCCCACAGGCAGGCAGGGGTTCAGCCATCTCCAGGGAAGCAGGGCTGCATCACGCCTAACGGTTACTTGGGAAGACAGACACTATCACTCTGAACGTCCATCCCCTTCTTTCTTCCCCCAGCTTTATATGCTGAGCATAACGTCGTATGGTATGGAACATCCCTTTGGTTATTTGGGGTCAGCTGTCCCATATAGCGGGGAATAAAGCAAAAGGAAAGTCCTCTAAATCTTCAAGAACTAAAGCAAACCTATTCATTATAAGCCAATAAATTTGAACCAGAAACCTAAACCACTCCATTAGAGAGTCATCAGTGGTGATTCTTTGGCCACACAAGATAGGGTATCTGTGATTAAGTCCACCAGTGCTGAGATCAAAAGAAGCCATCAGATATTTAATCACATCATGAACGATATCTGAAGGGGCTCCTGTTCTCTGTCACAATTTACTCAGGGGATGTGTCACAGGCAGGGAAGGTGGGGAGGTGTCCCAAAAAGAAGTCATAGCTGTTACTGAACAGCATCCCTGTTGACACGATGCCCAACTCTGGTCAACTGTGAGAGGGCCAAAGCCATCAGCAAAGAGAAATTCCTAGCTGATGAAATCACACTTACATTTGGCACTTTTCTGAATGCAATCTTTGTGAAGAAGTCAGTTTTCAATAACACAGATGTTACAGGGGAAGGACAGTCTAGTTACATCCTATTTACAGCAAAGTGTCTGAGATCAGAGTCTGGCTTGAAATATCTAAAACTGGAACTTGAATAACTTGGATACAAAGGATCAGAGGGTTTGATAGGCAACAAAAAGCATTTTTAAGGAATACTTTGCTTTTGGTCTTCACCATCATGGTCAACTAAATAATCTTCTGTTATACTGAAATAAGCTTACTAACAGGCATTTGCTTATTCCCTGAAATCTGAGCGTTCTTTATGGTTTTGCAGTAAACATTCTTTGCGGTTTAGGATCACTGAATTCTCTTCTGAGAAGTCCTTGTGCAGACAGAGATGTCCATAACCTTTTTGAAGGTTTTTTCCTGAGAAGACAGGATAAAAATCAAACATTTTATGTTTCTTCCATTACACTAGCTTTGTGTCACAGCAATCCTGTTGGCTTCTGTAGAGGAAGAGCATCGTAATCTGTATGTATTAAATTCAGTAATGAAGTCCTAAATACGTACCACTTTTCCAGACATGATCAGCACAATAAGATCCACATTCACAGTTATCTGAAGAGTGTCATGGCCAAAGCAGAAGAAATCCTGGCTTGGTAAGAATCATAACTGGAAGCACTAAGAAGCACTAAAACAAGGGAAAGAAGAATTGAAGAAACACGTCTGCTTTCTTCTTGATCTGTCATTTTACATCTGTGCAGTGTCATTCATCAGGGGTGTCACAAGTATATAGTAAATTGTACTTCATTGGTTAAAATATCTGTCTTCCAGCATTAGATGACCAGGAATCATAGAATCATAGAATCATTAAGATTGGAAAAGACCTTTAAGAACATCAAGTCCAACTGTCAACGCAACACCACCATGCCTCCTAAACCATGCCTCGAAGTACCACATCTACATGTTTTTTGAACACCTCCGGTGATGGTGACTCCACCACTTCCCTGGCCAGCCTGTTCCAATGCTTGACCGCTCTCTCCATAAAGAATTTTTTTCTGATATCTAGTCTAAACCTCCCCTGGTGCAACTTGAGGCCATTTCCTCTCATTCTATGGCTAGCTACTTGGGAGAAGAGGCCAACACCCACTTCACTACAACCTCCCTTCAGGTACTGGTAGAGAGCAACAAGGTCTCTGCTCAGCTTCCTCTTCTCCAGACTAAATAACCTCAGTTCCCTCAGCCGCTCCTCATAAGACTTGTTCTCCAGACCCCTCAGCAGCTTCATTGCCTTCCTTTGGACATGATACAGAAACTCAATGTCTTCCTTGTAGTGAGGGGCCCAAAACTGAACACAGGATTCAAGGTGCAGTCTCAGCAGTGCCGAGTACAGGGGCACGATCACTTCCCTGCTCCTGCTGGACACACTAGTTCTGATACAGGCCAGGACGCTGCTGGCCTTCTTGGCCACCTGGGCACACTGCCGGCTCATGTTCAGCCGGCTGTCAACCAGCACCCCTGGGTCCTTTTCTGCCGGGCAGCTCTCCAGCCACTCCTCCCCAAGCCTGTAGCGTTGCATGGGGTTGTTGTGACCCAAGTGCAGGACCCGGCACTTGGCCTTATCAAACCTCATGCAGTTGACCATGGCCCATCAATCCATCCTGTCCAGATCCCTCTGCAGAGCCCTCCTGCCCTCCAGCAGATCAACACCCCTGCCCAACTTGGTGTTGACTGCAAACTTACTGAGGGAGCACTCAAAGCCCTCTCCAGGTCATCGATAAATATAGTAAACAAGACTGGTCCCAAAACTGAGCCCTGGGAAACCCTGAGGAAGTGTAGGGTTATCTATAGCCTTTAAAATATAAGTGCTTCTTACCTTCTTTGAGCGTTAATTCAGTTAAAAACAGGCCATAACACAACAGTAATGACATATCTTTTGCTAATTAGCAAGTGCAGATCCTAAAACACCAGTGCAGCATGTTTTTTTCTTGAATCAGTTGCACTTGACACCTCTTTTTTTTTCACCAAAGGTAAAGATTTACTCTGTAATCCTAGCTCAAATGCAAATGCCTCATGTACTTGCAATGCAGAACTGAAGGATTCTTAACCAGACCCAGATTTTACATACATCAGGCCCTATCACTTCTTTCAGCCAAAAACTGTTTCAGCTACATAATGCCTTCAAGAAAACCTATGGGAAGACAATATCTGTTTAAGTGTGCACAGACAGAAGCACTTAGGAGTTATCATTTTTTAATCATGTACCCCAAGTCTGTGTCATTTCTGCAGAAATTACCAAGGAGAACAGGAAACTGTACTGAAACTGTCGTTAAACACACCCTCCCAAAATAAACCATGCACAGGACATGGGGGTTTTTTTGTAATACAATGATCTTTATCATATGCATGTTTAAAAAGGACACACCATCACACATCTGAAGTATCTTCCAAAGCTCTCAAAAAAAAAAAGAAGTGTGATTTATCAAAAGATCTTTTGGCCACATGCAGTTATTTTGTGGAGATGTTAATTTTGTTGGATAATATATTACTTCATACTGCTTCATATTGCTGTATCAAGGATGATTCAGTACTGGGAACTGGCTGCTTATAGCTCATGCCGTTACTTTTAATTGGTTAAGGTCCGTTTGCACAAGTAAATATTCCTGAAAGCATGCAGAGATTCTTGATTTTTCACAAACCTTACTCGCACGAGGTGAAAACTGCTCCATGATAGAGGGAACATGTTGGTGAAACCAGTGGTCTGTGCAGCCCCTGTTCCTTTTAATTACGTGAAGAACAGAAACATGCTTATTAGCCAAGGCATCACTCCTTTCAACCTGATGGACTGTAAAACTTTCATCTCAGACTGAGCCTTCAACTGCTGTAAAGCTGCCTAGATATCTATGAACAGCATACATGTTAGTCCAGAAGTATTTCCATTTGAAAGCCTCAAGCTATTCTTCAAAATAAATTTAAGGATAGAAAGAACATTTTTAACTAAACCAGCTTTCACAGACAGCATATGAAAGGTTAGCATCCCATTCAGGGTCATGCCTGTCATTTTAACCATGAAACATTTTACATTCAGAACTTAATAAATAACTAGGCAAACAACTATATATGATTCTTCTTTTAACTGACATTACAAAGTGAATTTTAGGATGTTTAACTGTTGAAATTTTTGCTGATAATCATGAAGGCCAAACATAAGCTGGCAGAGGGAAAGGAAGGAGACCTGAGGAGCCAGTGTGAGCTGCTAGTGCCCGCGTTGGCCGTGGCATACCCTGACACCAGACAACGCTGCATTTTATGTAACAGGTTCACAAGCCCCAAAGGCTCTGCATCAGCGGAAAATTTGCACAGGAGGTTTCTGCTTTCTCATGTTCCTGAAAAAGCTAGCAGAAGCCAGCAAAAAGAGCTAGTGAACACCTTTAGGTTTGTTTCTTCTCCACAAGAGTGAACCTGGCTTTGTGTCTGGTGTGCAGGTAGAGGGAAGAAAAAAAAGAAAAAAAAAGAGCCAAAATATCAAACAGAAAGCCCCAGAGAGTGAAGATTTCTTTCTGTAATGAAAGATGTAAGAATATCACGAGGGTCATGTAACCTCGTGTCCTCAGGTGATACTCATTGGTTTGTTGAGAGCAAGGCACAAAATGTTCCATAATGCACACAAAGCACAGACCTGCAAGGTTAGGGTAGGAGAGATTCCCCACAGACCTCATCCACTGTTCAGCTTTTGCTGTGGAGTGTTGGGACTGATTACCTTATAAATTCTACACAGATAATATTTTACAACACTGAGTTCTATAAATTAATTCAGCACAGCTTAAAAGCATTCTTCCTCATTTCTTACCATTTACATTCACAGGCATTATCTCCTCCTTCCCTGCTCCCCGGACTGTGATTAACTCCAATGGTTACCGTCCAGTTCATGACCAGATTGATCACAGGTTCATTCCATCTTCATTTCCCATGCTTATTATTACGTCAAATAATTGCGGCATTTCCTGAGTTATTATTTTGCCAACAGACAGCTTTGCAGAACACACATATCTCTAGGACTTTCTGCGCGGAGAGGTGCTGACTAGCCAGAAGCAGATGGATTGGGGGGTAAATAAATACAGACATCCAACTGAGCTCGTGGGTGACTTTGAAAAATCAGGCTACATATTTAGTCTCTTTTACATTTATATTTAGTTCCCTAGCTTTGGATATTATTAAATGTGTGTGTAAGGGAGTGTTTCTCTGGAGCTTTTGCAAAAAGGGTGCATAAGAAATAACATCACATAATGTTTCTTGTACTTCTTCCTCGTGTTTCTTCATCTGATGAACAACCACAACCCCTAGCTGCCAAGTCAAAGAATATATCTTCCTTTCACACAGCATCTGCATGTCTGACATGTTCTTGGGAGCTGCCATATGTACTTATCTCATGATATTTTGTCTTGGATGCAGTATTCACTAAACTTTGCTATGGATTGCTCATCCAACTTTAGTGCTGCAGTTTTCAAACCAACAAGCTCAGGATGCCTCTGAATAAGTCTTTTAATGGAGCGGTACATCATCTTAAATTGAAATTAGAGAGTGCCTCCATGTTCAGACTTATTTGCTCTTGTTTTCCAGCTGCTTCTCAAGCTGAAACACACTTGAATCATATTTCTGACAGCTCCAGCCTCAGAAACCTCTCAGGTTAATGGGGCTACACTAGCTGCAGAGATGCTTATGTTTTCAGTAGAAAGCACTTCCAAAATAACGTGAATTAAACACACCAGCAGAAATTCAGTCATAGGGTATTTATGAAGTTGCCCGACAGGAATTTCAGATAGTTCCTTCTCCTAGCCACTCTCTTCCTTTCTCTGCTTGAGCAGTAGCATCTCCATGTCAAAGCGAGAGAGCTGGATGGCCTACAGAATGGCTGCAGCTCCCTTGATGCATCCATCTAACTTCATAAAACAAACATTACTTTTAGTTCCCCAGTCATTATGTTAACTTAGTGAAATGTTTGCTGTAGATGCATTGACTTTCCTGCTTTGATCTGGTGATGGTCCACATTTTGACAGCTCAGAGCTAACTAGAATATAAGGCGGCAAACTTAGAGATCATTTTTAATGCATATACATTGTATCTAATGTAACTACATTAAATTATAGCTCTTCTCTGGATCTTAACATATGTTTTTTTCAATTAACTTCTAATTTGGGCTCATGATATTTTTGATATTATGCAACAAGGAGGGCAAACATTCCAGGCCTGGATAATCTATTTATTTGACTAAGATATGATGACCAAAATGTTGGAGAACCTGCCCTATGAGAAAGCCTGAAGGAATTATGTCTTTTTTGTCCCTAAAGAGAAGGTGCAAGGGGCACCTCATCACAGTATTCCAATACTTAGAGGGTAGCTACAAAGAAGACAGAGGCTCTATCTTCACAAAGATCCACATGGAGAAGGGACAACGAGTTCAAATTTCACTGGGAGATGTTTCATCTTGACATAAGAAAGATATTTTTTACAGACTGTAAGAATAATCATTCACTGGAGCAACCTCTCCAGGGATGTGTTAGAGTCTCCATCTCTGGAGGTTTTTGAGATGCAATTGGACAGGGTGCTAAATAATCTCACCTAGGCTCCTTTCTGACCACAGGTTGTGCCAGATGATCTTTCAAGGTCCCTTCCACCATGGGCTGTGTTATGGTTCTATGATTCTTATGATCTGATGGAAAAGGAAACTATCTTCATAGCTGAAACTGCAGCAGTTTGCCACAGATGTTTTCCAAAATACTGTAAGAGTGGGAAGAAATAGAGTTTCCTCCCAGAACCCAGATAATGTCACACACCTGGGGCTGTAAGAAGGTCCAGGTAAACTATGCCTGCAGTCCAGAGGCAAGGTGAAGTACACCACTAGCTTAGTTGTTTGGGTTTTTTTCTAGTTGTTGTGAAAAAGATGAACAAGAAGATAGCTGTCAGCATTTTCTGCTTAGAAAATACTGCATACTTAAACTCATCTCTTTTCTACAATAAAGTGATAGATTGTGACAGAGAATCTGCATCCCTTCAAAAGAGGAAAAGCATGTAGACTGATAAGGACATCATTAAGTTACAGCCCTCTGGGGTCAAGGAAGAAGCTTGCAAGGAATTAAGACTTGAAAGTGTGACTGAAGCACCATTGCTGAGCACAGTTGTTGGAACAGTGTTGTTCAAACATCAAGGCATCTGCACAGCTTATTTTGAAACTGCTCAAAAAGTTTCTTTCTCATTATTATAATTTTTTCCATCTCTTGTCATGCCCAGAAATAACTAATTATGGGAATGTTTGTCATCCTTTATCTCCAGCATGACTGGCAATAAGAAATATGGGTGTTTACCATAGAAGACTTCTACTTTTTTTTTTTTTTCAGGGAGACTGATTTATATAAACATGGTTCCTTTTGCAACAAAGGTGTCTTTCCTGCAAAAGGAACTATCTTATAATCTTTGCAAACCTGTTAAAACTGAACCTGTTTGTGAACTTTCTAGTCTTTTATATTCAGCTGAAAAAATCAAATAAAAAAATTCTACTGTAAGCTCAATGTGATATTGCTTATTGTTTTGAATTGAATGCACTGAGCTTTCAGTACTTAGCTGAAGCATATCAAGGTCAAGTTTAAGTAGGCCTCTGAAAGTTTGGTACACTTTTAATAAACATCAACCAGTCATGCATACTTCTCAGTCTTTTGCATCTGTTCTCAATTGGAAGTGAAGGTCACTTCTGTTACGAGCCAAGATTAGCTAGTAGAGATAAAGGGAAAAAGGATCTCTTACTTATGTCCCAGCAGGAAAGTGGTTGTACACATTTGCTGGAGTGTGGAATTCATTAGATGCATCGCTGCTGGCAACTTCTAAGAAACTGAATAAATCACTAAGACCTCACTTTCTGTTTAGAAAGGATTGGCTCAGACAAAAGCACAAGTAATTTGTTTTCCAGCAAATTAAGCCCGAGCAGTTCAGGGCCTTCTGAAGAATTTAGCTGTGTATGACTGAAACTAAGGATGCCATCAAAATCTCGTATTTGTTTTCATTAGAAATTTTCTTAGCTAGTACATTGGTCAAAAAGAGAAGAAAATAGAGATCTCTCCGAACTCTCTACAACTTTGCAAACTAATGTATCAGAAATTCAGAACAGCACCATTCACAAGTGTGTTTATTAATCATTTTTATTTTCCAAAGAAGATTAAGTCTCCATTCAGATCAGGTTTCCATTAAATGGGCAGGTTTCATGATAAAATCCAAAGACTAACTCTCTTCCTAAATTTAAGGATGTCTACCACAAGCCAAGTAATATCCTGTGGATATATTCTGTATAATATTGTGAGTGCTCATCATTGTTTCACAAATTTCATAATATTTCTGACTTTATAAACCTCAACTTTTCAAGTCAGGACAATGTAGACTGATTTCACATTTCATTCAGTTCATTTTACCTTAAAGGCACCACCATTACAGAAGAAAAATTGTAAACATAAACATCACATGAGATAATAGCACTATGCAGAAGTAATACCTATGCTATCTCAATGGATCAAGGAAAGGAATGTTACCATTTTCAGCAGATGATGGGTTGTGAATTAATTAGGTATTTGTAAACAACTTTAGGTATTGGTATGAATGTGATTATGTTTTTTTTAATTTGCTAAGAGGTTAAAGAAGAATGTACAGAACACAGTCCTTGAAGGAGGAATCCTTTAATGCACTTTGTAGAAATAAATTAGCTTTTTCTAAGGAAGGATTAAAAAATGAAACCTTGTAATGTTTTTTTCTCTCTGAAAGGCAGAAAGAACTGACATAAAAAATAAAGATTCCCTGGAAAATGTTAAGGTAGTAAATACTTTTTCTTAAGAGTCAGGGAATGCCACAGGTTGATTATGTACTACCTTAATTTAGAAGCCTTGAATACAAGTGCTATGTTATAGTCTCTATTAGATACACAGTTAAAAAACTTTTAGGACAGCCTGCCTTATTCAGTCAGTGCTTAGGGCAGAACAGTGTTCACTGAAGGGGTTGCCAGAGCCTGTTTTTTATCAGTTTCTTCTGTGTTGCCTTTGCCTGTGTTGTACCCTCTGGCACTGGCACTGCGCAGTGAGAACCGTAGTTCAGGTCTCCCCGCTCTGCCCTATGCAGCAGGCTCTGCCGACGGAGGGCAAACCCCATGATGCAAAATTGTTTCTCTGCTGCGTGAGCAAGATAGACAGTGCCTTCTGGGATCCATGGGACTACCAGAGCATCACAGGATGCACGATCTGGCCTTGCAGGTGTGGGCACCCAGACTTCAAAATCCTTGGACTACTGTGGTTCCATAATGCATCATAAT